>NW_021703774.1:37600563-37623933 GCF_005190385.1 Monodon monoceros | reverse complement strand
AAAAAAAAAAAAAAAAAAAAAAAAAAAAAAGAATGAAATTAGAACACTCCCTATCATCATACACAAAAATAAACTCAAAATGGATTAAAGACCTAAATGTAAGACCGGACACTATAAAACTCTTAGAGTAAAACATAGGAAGATCACTCTTTGACATAAATCACAGCAAGCTCTTTTTTGATCTACCTCCTAGAGTAATGGAAACAAAAACAAAAATAAACAAATGGGACCTAATGAAACTTAAAAGCTTTTGCACAGCTAAGGACACTACAAACAAGACGAAAAGACAACCGTCAGAATGGGAGAAAATATTTGCAAACGAATCAAGGGACAAAGGATTAATCTCCAAAATATATAAACAGCTCATGCAGCTCAATATTAAAAAAACAAGTAACGCAATCCAAAAATGGAGGGAGGACCTAAATAGACATTTCTCCAAAAAGACATACAGATGGCCAAGAAGTACATGGAGAGCTGCTCAACATCACTAATTATTAATGAAATGCAAATCAAAACTACAATCAAAACTACACCTCACACTGGTTAGAATGGGCATCATCAGAAAATCTGCAATCAACAAATGCTGGAGAGGGTGTGGAGAAAAGGGAACCCTCTTGCACTGTTGCTGGGAATGTAAATTGATACAGCCACTATGGAGAACAGTATGGAGGTTCCTTAAAAAACTAAAAATAGAACTACCACACGACCCAGCAATCCCACTACTGGGCATATACCCAGAGAAAACCATAATTCAAAAAGACATATGCACCCCAATGTTCACTGCAGCACTATTTACAATAGCCAGGTCATGGAAGCAGCCTAAATGTCCATCGACAGACAAATGGATAAAGAAGATGTGGTACATATATACAGTGGAATATTACTCAGCCATAAAAAGGAGCGAAATTGGGTCATTTGTAGAGACGTGGGTGGATCTAGAGACTGTCATACAGAGTGAAGTAAGTCAGAAAGAGAAAAACAAATATTGTATGTTAATGTATACATGTGGAACCTAGAAAAATGGCACAGACGAACCGGTTTGTAGGGCAGAAATAGAGACACAGATGTAGAGAATAAACGTATGGACACCAAGAGAGGAACGTGGTGGGGAGGGGGGTTGGTGTGATGAATTGGGAGATTGGGGTTGACATATGTACACTAATATGTATAAAATGGATAACTAATAAGAAAGTGCTATATTAAAAAATAAATAAAATATAATTCCAAATAAAATGTATAGATATATACACATATACATACATATACACATATATAAATGCACTATATATATGCTACACACAGTCACAGCATATATACACAATACACATCATACATAATCCATAAATATACACTGTAAATAAATACATACTGTAAAACTATATTGCACTAAGTATGTGCATATTATTTTGGAATGAAGGGACTATTTTACCCTTCCATTGATAATAGGAACACTGGAAACTCAAGGTCTGCTACCTCCAGTGGGTAATTTGGATTTTCTGGGAGGAAAAAGAGACCCAGATTAGGAAACACACATCCAAAGCTTCAGCATGGACCTAATAAGATTGTGCTTCGTCCTAAGTTCATCTATAGAAAACTGCTAGGCACTAGACTGTGCTGTCGAAGCAGAAATCAGGGTCTCTCACATAAAGAATCTCACACCACAAGCCACCTAGAAAAGCCCGTTTCAACCATTTACGTTCAAGCCGTGGAATCTCAACTTTGGCTCAGTATTCTTTCCCGAGGCTACAGTTCCCCAGGGTGAGGGTTTGTGCTGTGCACTTGGAGGGGACAATGGACAAGAGTGCCCTGGAAGCAGCAATGATGAGAGAGCTGCCCCTGCCTTGCTTAAGCCTAAACTGAGAGGGACGGGAAAGGCAGCAGAAGCCCCAGAGCTGACCAGACCAGGGGGCGCTGAATATCTGAAAATTGCCTCCATTTCAAGCCTTCTCTCTGTCAGATAGCAGACTCAGTAATGGAAAGTTAAAAAAGAACCTTTGAAAATGCTCTTGCCTTTCTAAACATATTTGAACTAAAAGGTGGAATTATTTGCAGCATTCTACCACTCAGACAAAGAGGGGTTAAGGCACGGGTTCAGATTCCCACAGAGAAGAAAATGTATAACCAGTGAATTGCACCATGTTTCCTGCATTGTTAATGATCCTTTGGAGTGGGAGACAATGAGGGGGGCGCCAAGAGGTCGTCATCCACCAAGGAACACATTGTTCATAACAACAGGCATTGCTTTTTTGAGACCCAGGGGCCCAGGTGAGGGCTAGCAAGCTACTACAAAGGCTAATTTAACGTGTGGGATTAATATGTTAATTTGATGCTCTCCTGTTTGGTTAAGTGTTGCATTTCTATATTTCTAAGTCTGGCATTCAAATCTCTTTATGGGGGGACTATTTGGCCTCTCTAACCTCTTTTCCTCCATTCTCCCCAGTGACAGCCCCTTGACTGTCAAAGCAGCCTCCTCACCTGAGCATGGCACGCCCACGCCTGACTTCAGGCTGTGTGTGCTATTCCCCTGGCCTTGAGCCTGTCTTCTCCCTACTTACCTACCCAAATCCAAGATCTTAATTCCTCAGAATCCTACTCAAGCCCCAGATCTTTAAATAAACCATTCCTAAAAGCTGAGCTCACTCTGACCACCACCCCATAAGAACATCAGCTGCCTCTATGACTCAGTCGGGTCTCTCTGCACATAATGCCTTATACTGGTCCTCAACTGGTGTGCACACATCTTGCCTCTCCAACCAAATCATAAACTCGTGGGGATGGGGATGATGACTCACCGCTCTTCTCTTCCACTGTTAGCTCTCTGACATGGAGCCATAACCTCACCTTACTTGACTCCCCAATAGCATCAACACCATTGACCACTCCCTCCATGAAGTACCTTCTTTTTCTTGGTCTCTGTGAAATTATCCTCTAGATTTCCCTCCCACCTCTTGGTCCCTCCTATCTCTCTATCTAACTTCTAAATGTTGGTGTCCTCAGTTCATTCCTGGGCAGTCTCCTTTTCCTCTCTTTCTGTACTCCCTTCTCTTTAGAAAGTCTCAGACAATTCCACAGCTCCAAATTATCATCTACATGCTCCCAAACATCTGTCTCCAGCCCAGACCTTTCTTCTGAGCAATGCCTGGGAAGAATAGGCCAATTAGTATTTTATGATATTTATGAAGACAAGTCCATTTTTAAAATATAAATCACTTAGCTCCTCATGGAGAAAAGCTCTCATTCCGTGGTTTTATTGCCTCTCTACTCCAAAGGAGCCACTGCAAAGATGATCATCCTGATAGGAGGCCAGGTGAGATACCTTATTCATGGAGAAAATCAACTAATAATAGACTGTACCATTATACACTGATAGACTAGTACACTGTATTCACTGAAGCACCAAAAGAATATGCAAAAAAAAGGAATGAGGAGGGAGGGATCAAGTCTTTCACTCAGAGTTCCCTAACTGCAATGTGTCTCCCACATAGGACACTGTAATTTTTTTTTCCTAGATGAGCAAACTCAGAAACAAAGGACCAGGTTGACTCTGCCTAAATGGGCTCAGTCTAAGAAGGGTTCTGGTCTGAAGAAAAGGGTCATTGACAGGAAGCACTTGATCTCTGTCGAAATGAATGCAAGTGGTGGAGGAATAGAAGATTATGAGCCATTGTCCAACAGAATAACTCTTCTCAGACCAGTTTGCTTTGTATTCCTTCAGTGAGTTAGCTGGGCTATGATCACTGACCTCCAGTGAAAAGGTTTTCTGATCAGGCCAACTGCCATGTACATCTTGCCAACTGGTGAGTTAGGGTTCCACAGAACTAGGAAACCATTGGGTGGATCATGCCAATAGTTTTACAATCAATTATCCTTTCAAGTTGACTGACCTCTCAAACTCCTCTTCAAAATCAAACTGATCAATATAACTGATAAACTGAATGGACATCACCACAGAGCTATGGGTTCTTTCTGACACAGCAGAGCATCAGGTCCCTCCAAGAACCATTAAACTGACCATCCATGATTTTCACTGGAGGCATGTTTTCTCAATTAAGTCTATACATAAAAATTTTACTGCTTCAGATAGGACATAAATCAGCTCAGCAGGACACTCTTGGGGCAAAGAAGAAGGGACAAGGGCTGGGGGAAGAGGATGTATTTAAATTACTCAATGAAATGGAAATCAGGGGTAGGGTGGGTGAGCAGCTTGAGATATAGATTCTCCTTTGTGTAGGAATAACTAACAAGCACCCTGAAGGTGTCTTACTTCAAAGGAGAGATCAAAAGCTTTAAATGATACATTAAACAAGATGGACTTAATTGATATATATAGGACATTCCATCCAAAAACAACAGAATACACATTCTTCTCAAGTGCTCATGGAATATTCTCCAGGACAGATGATATCTTGGGTCACAAATCAAGCCTTGGTAAATTTAATAAAATTGAAATCATATCAAGTACCTTGTCCAACTACAACGCTATGAGACTAGATATCAATAACAGGAAAAAATCTGTAAAAAATACAAACGTATGGAGGCTAAACAACACACTACTTAATAACCAAGAGATCAATGAAGAAATCAAAGAGGAAATCAAAAAATACCTAGAAACAAATGACAATGAAAACATGACGACCCAAAGCCTATGGGATGCAGCAAAATCACTTCTAAGAGGGAAGTTTATAGCAATACAATCCTACCTTAAGAAATAAGAAACATCTCAAATAAACAACCTAACCTTACACCTAAAGCAATTAGAGAAAGAACAAAAAAAACCCAAAGTTAACAGAAGGAAAGAAATCATAAAGATCAGATCAGAAATAAATGGAAAAGAAATGAAGGAAACGACAGCAAAGATCAATAAAAGTAAAAGCTGGTTCTTTGAGAAGATAAACAAAATTGATAAACCATTAGCCAGACGCAAAAAGAAAAAAAGGGAGAAGACTCAAATCAATAGAATTAGAAATGAAAAAGGAGAAGTAACAACCGACACTGCAGAAATACAAAAGATCATGAGAGATTACTACAACCAACTCTATGCCAATAAAATGGACAACCTGGAAGAAATGGACAAATTCTTAGAAATGCACAACTTCCGAGAATGAACCAGGAAGAAATAGAAAATATGAACAGACCAATCACAAGCACTGAAATTGAAACTGTGATTAAAAATCTTCCAACAAACACAAGCCCAGGACCAGATGGCTTCACAGGCGAATTTTATCAAACATTTAGAGAAGAGCTAACACCTATCCTTCTCAAACTCTTCCAAAATATAGCAGAGGGAGGAACACTCCCAAACTCATTCTACAAGGGTCTCACCCTGATACCAAAACCAGACAAAGATGTCACAAAGAAAGAAAACTACAGGCCAATATCACTGATGAATATAGATGCAAAAATCCTCAACAAAATACTAGCAAATAGAATCCAACAGCACGTTAAAAGGATCATACACCATGATCAAGTGGGGTTTATCCCAGGTATGCAAGGATTCTTCAATATATGCAAATCAATCAACGTGATACACCATATTAAAAAATCGAAGGAGAAAAACCATATCAGCATCTCAATAGATGCAGAGAAAGCTTTTGACAAAATTCAACACCCATTTATGATAAAAACCCTGCAGAAAGTAGGCATAGAGGGAACTTTCCTCAACAAAATAAAGGCCATATATGACAAATCCAGAGCCAACATCGTCCTCAATGGTGAAAAACTGAAAGCATTTCCACTAAGATCAGGAAGAAGACAAGGTTGCCCACTCTCACCACTATTATTCAACGTAGTTTTGGAAATTTTAGCCACAGCAATCAAAGAAGAAAAATAAATAAATAAAAGCAATCCAAATCAGAAAAGAAGTAAAGCTGTCCCTGCTTACAGATGACATGATCCTATACACAGAGAATCCTAAAGATGCTACCAGAAAACTACTAGAGCTAATCAATGAATTTGGTAAAGTAGGATACAAAATTAATGCACAGAAATCTCGTGCATTCCTATACACTAATGATGAAAAATCTGAAAGTGAAATTAAGAAAACACTCCCATTTACCATTGCAACAAAAAGAATAAAATATCTAGGAATAAACCTACCTAAGGAGACAAAAGACCTGTATGCAGAAAATTATAAGACACTGATGAAAGAAACTAAAGATGACACAAATAGATGGAGAGATATACCATGTTCTTGGATTGGAAGGATCAATATTGTGAAAATGACTCTACTACCCAAAGCAATCTACAGATTCAATGCAATCCCTATCAAACTACCACTGGCATTTTTCACAGAAGTAGAACAAAAAATTTCACAATTTGTATGGAAACACAGAAGACACTGAAGAGCCAAAGCAATCTTGAGAAAGAAAAACAGAGCTGGAGGAATCAGGCTCCCTGACTTCAGACTATACTACTAAGCTACAATAATCAAGACAGTATGGTACTGGCACAAAAACAGAAATACAGATCAATGGAACAGGATAGAAATCCCAGAGATAAACCCATGCACATATGGTCACCTTATCGTTTTTTGGTTTTTTTTTTTTGGCGGCACGCGGGCCTCTCACTGTTGTGGCCTCTCCTGTTGCGGAGCACAGGCTCCACACGCGCAGGCTCAGCAGCCCAGCCGCTCCGTGGCATGTGGGATCTTACCGGACCGGGGAATGAACCCATGTCCCCTACATTGGCAGGCGGACTCTCAACCACTGTGCCACCAGAGAAGCCCTGGTCACCTTATCTTTGATAAAGGAGGCAAGAATATACAGTGGAGAAAAGACAGCCTCTTCAATAAGTGGTGCTGGGAAAACTGGACAGCTACATGTAAAAGAATGAAATTAGAACACTCACTAACACCATACACAAAAATAAACTCAAAATGGATTAAAGACCTAAATGTAAGGCCAGTCACTATAAAACTCTTAGAGGAAAATATAGACAGAACACTCTATGATATAAATCACAGCAAGATCCTTTTTGACCCACCTCCTAGAGAAATGGAAATAAAAACAAAAATAAACAAATGGGACCTAATGAAACTTCAAAGCTTTTGCACAGCAAAGGAAACCATAAACAAGAAGAAAAGACAACCCTCAGATTGGGAGAAAATATTTGCAAATGAAGCAACTGACAAAGGATTAATCTCCAAAATTTATAAGCAGCTCATGCAGCTCAATATCAAAAAACAAACAACCCAATCCCAAAATGGGCAGAAGACCTAAACAGACATTTCTCCAAAGAAGATGTACAGATTGCCAACAAACACATGAAAGAATACTCAACATCATTAATCATTAGAGAAATGCAGATCAAAACTACAATGAGATATCATCTCACACCGGTCAGAATGGCCATCATCAAAAAATCTAGAAACAGTAAATGCTGGAGAGGGTGTGGAGATAAGGGAACCCTCTTGCACTGTTGCTGGGAATGTAAATTGATACAGCCACTATGGAGAACAGTATGGAGGTTCCTTAAAAAACTAAAAATAGAACTACCGTACGACCCTGCAATCCCACTACTGGGCATATACCCTGAGAAAACCATAATTCAAAAAGAGTCGTGTACCACAATGTTCATTGCAGCTCTGTTTACAACAGCCAGGACATGGAAGCAACCTAAGTGTCCATCAACAGATGAATGGATAAAGAAGATGTGGCACATATATACAGTGGAATATTACTCAGCCATAAAAAGTAACGAAATTGAGTTATATGTAGTGAGGTGGATGGACCTAGAGTCTGTCATACAGAGTGAAGTAAGTCAGAAAGAGAAAAACAAATACCGTACACTAACACATATATATGGAATCTAAAAAAAAAAAAAATGGTCATGAAGAACCTAAGGGCAAGACGGGAATAAAGATGCAGACCTACTAGAGAATGGACTTGAGGATACAGGGAGGGGGAAGGGTAAGCTGGGACATAGTGAGAGTGGCAGGGACATATATACACTACCAAACGTAAGCAGCCAGATAGCACAGGGAGATCAGCTCGGTGCTTGGTGACCACCTAGAGGGGTGTGATAGGGAGGGTGGGAGGGAGGGAGACGCAAGAGGGAAGAGATATGGGAACATATGTACACGTATAACTGATTCACTTTGTTATAAAGCAGAAACTAACAAACCATTGTAAAACAATTATACTCCAATAAAGATGTTAAAAAAAAAAAAAGGAGCGATCAAATCGAGAATTGGCAAGAAGTAGTGTCTCTCTACTGATGCTTCAAAATGTTTCCACTTATTAAAAGATTTCTGTGCTGAACACAAATTCTAGCTCCCCGGGAGAGTACTTGTACAGAGAAGAAGCATGCTGCTTTAGCAGTAACTCCTCTTCATCCACCCTGCTTGGTGCCTTGTGAAAATGCCTTTTGTCAGCTTCCCACAGCTCTGGGCCTCAGTGAGTCACAGCCAATATTCCCCCCTCTCATAAAGCAGCAGGGTACCAGGAAGACTAACTCCTCCCTACCCTTTTCTTTCTTCTATATATATTTTGTGCATCACTAAACCAATTAGCATTTTGCTGTCACTAGACCAATTAGTGTCTACCCTGCTACAAAACAATCTCCCTATATAATGTTCAATAAGCCTCAGCCTTAGTGAGTTCTTCCAGTATTCAATCTATATTCTTCGTGCTGCTGTGTAAGCTTATTACCTCCTATATGCCCCTCAGTAAAGTCAGAAAATATATTCACTCATTCATTCAGCAAGTATGTACTGCATGCTTCCTCTGCGCCAGGCATCATATGTGTCAAGGATACAGATCTCTGATTTCATGAGGCTTACAGTCTGGTGAGGGAGATAAGGATTAAATAAATTATTGTATAAAAGTATTTCATTGTAACTGTGATAGGTACAACAGAAGAGACCACGTACAAGGTGCCCCCAAATGAGTTACTAATTGGGACCTGATTGACTTAGGAGGGTCAGTAAAGGGTACCCAATCAAGCCGTCATTGAAGGTGAAATCTGAAGGAAGAAATAGGAGGGAAAGGAGCAAGAGCATTGTAGAGATGGAAGAGCCTGTGCGGGGGAGCTGGGGCTGGAGAGCCCAGGTATGTAAACGAACAGAAGGAAGGACAGAGTGCGAGGGGAGAGAGGCAGAGAGGATGGAGAGAGGTAGCAAGATCGAGATCAGCCAAGGCCTTATAGGTCATCTTAAATATTGTGGACTGAGCCCAGAGAAAACGGTATGCCACTAAGGATTTTAAGGACAACAGCATGGTTCGTTAGGTTTTTATTGAGAAGCATCATTTACTACTATGAGAATAATGAACTGAAGAAGACAAAAGTGGAAGAGAGAGACCAGTTCAAAGCTACTTGGTAGACTGGGCAAGAAATGATAACAGTGGGGTTAGGATGATTCAGTGGAAATGGAAACAATTTTTAAAAATTAAGATCTACCTAGGAGGTAGAACGTACAGTACATACAGGTAGAACTGGGAGAGAGGGAGGTACAAAGGATAACTTGATGGTTTTGGCCTTGAGTGACTAGAAAGATGACGGTGGCTTTTGTAGAAAGAGAGAATGCTAGAGGCAAAGGAGCTAATTGGAATTATTGGGGGACGGGGGTCCACGAGGTCCGTATTAAGCATGTTAAGTCTGAGATATCTGTGAGATATTCAAGTGGAGACGTTCAGTAGCCAGCTGGATATACAAGGCGCCACATCAGTAATAAAAATCATTCTATATTATAGCAGAGTCAAACACTATATTCTTTTACTTTTCTTTTTTTTTTTTTTTCTAGAAAAGGGGTATGTTCCAGAACTGTATTATTCAAAATGGAAGCCACTAGCCACAAGGGGGCTACTTAGATTCAAATTAATTAAAGTTAAATAAATTAAAAAACTAGTTTCTCAGTGATGCTAGGCGCATTTCAAGTACTCAGGGTGGCTCGTGACTACTTGTATTGGACAACACAATGGACATTTCCATTACTGCATAAAGTTCGATGGGAAAGCCCTGGCTAGAACGTCAGAGGGCTTCCTATTTACAACACTCAGCTCTGACTGGTCTTTCAGTGAGCGTTCAACTGTCACCAAGAAATAGAATCCTACTGTATTTTGTGTCCCAGACAAAGCTTTGAGGTTGAAGATGAAGAAGATATGGGGAAAGAAGTAATGATAATCCTTGTTATTCAGATATCTTTCAATCCATCATAAAAAAGAAACAACAAAACAAAACAGATGAAGGATGAAAGGCATGGGGAGAGTGTATAAGAGGCATGGGGAGAGAGCCCATATTTTAAAAATACTATCAGATCAACTGGGGAGACTAAAATCAGATGAAATTAAGTACCAAGGAGGCATTAAGTGCTTATTTGGATTTTGACAAAAGAATGGTAAATTTATAGCCAATATTTTACAATAACTATAAATGGAGTATAACCTTTAAAACTGTGAATCACTATGTTGTACACCTGTAACATATAATATTGTACAATAATATTGTACCTCAATTTTAAAAATGAATGGGAAATGGATTCATGAAAGAGAGGGAAGGATGTAACCCAAGTGGGGAAACAATTTATTCAAAAGGCTGTGTACGTCTGGAATGCCAGCCATGTTTTTCTGAAAGAAAACAGAATCTGTGATGAACTGTATAAGAAGCAGAGTAATGGAGAAAAAGTCCTTAAGTGAACAAGTGGAAGAAGAACTAAAGAACCCAATTTGGAAGCATTAATTGTGTACTGACTTACTGAGGCTAACTCAGACACGCAGCTAACCACTGGGGATATAAGTGATAATGGGGTCCTGACCTCGTGCTCAAGAAGCTCCTAGTCTAAACAGCCATAGCCAACCACCAGGCTGTCAGGATGCAAGACAGGTGATAAAAATAGGTTTTACAAAATGTGTTCTTGCTCAATAAATATGTAAACTAAACGCCACATTTGCAACATACAAGACGTATATCTCACCAAAGAAATGCGTGTTCAGAAATTACTATACACCTGGGAGCTTAAGTTGTGGATGGAAGCTCAAATGAGGTGAACAACGTGAAGGTCCTGGAATGAGCTGTGATGGGGCAGAGCAGACATTCAAGTGCTTCATCCTGTGAGCATGTCTTTTCACTGTCTTCCTTCATTTTTAACCAAAATTAAGAAGCCAGACACTACATTGCACAGCGTGGGTTACTCCTTTAATATTTTAAATTCTTTAGATTTCTTAGTAATGTAAGCCATGGCTCAAAGTCTACGGAGCTCTGCATACGATTAAGTTCAAGGTTAATGTCAGACCCTTCACGAGGGAACATGGAAATGTGTCATAGGGCTTCAGCCGGGGCTGAAAAGAATTTTCTGGCTCTCATGCCTGATGACTGGGTTTCCCACTTTGGGGAAGACTACTTAGATTTGACGGTGAAGTTTGTAACCTTTATGATACCACCCTTTATGGTTTTTCTTTGTGTTACAAAGCCATGACTTTCATTGAAATTCCACTTTCTACTGGAATTCACTGACATTTCTTTCCTGCTGATTGCTGGGTACCAGTACTGAATAAAAGACTTATCTGTAAACATACATAAACATATTTAACTTCCTTCAGGAGTGTTATTTTTGTTATGTGCTTTGTATCAGTTTTTATTGAAACAACTGTCCACTTGTACTATGGCTATCTTTATAGAAAAACACTCAGATGTATTATATTTTGGTGATGTTGGCTTTCTGAAATACATTTGCTTTAGTTGCAAATACGGGGGTAATTTACCCACGTTAATCATTTCCCAGTAAATCTCTTGTGTTTTACCGCCGGCCATGAACACTGATGCTAGCATATTTCTTTTTAGATACTTTTTTTCAGGGTTATCGGAATACTGCTGCATATTCAGAATTGATGATTTCCTATAAGATTCTAATACATACCATGCCACACTTACATGATAAAACACTTGCTCATAGTTTAAAATCACTTAAAATATGTGTGTAAAGAAAAATGCTTAATTTTCCAAATCATTTGCCTATAGAGTGCGAATGTGTCTTAAATCCTTACCTGATTTTTATGCTACTAGAACTTATCAAAACAGCAACGATTAAAAATACCAGTACTACTCAGTATTGGCAAGGGCATTCTCAGGCACTGTTGGGTAGGAATGTAAATTGGCAAACTTTGTCTACAGGGCAGTTAAGAAACAGGTAAGCAAGTATGTATGGCAAAACTTAAAAGTGAGAAAAACCTTTAACTTAGCAATGTTACACTGAAGAATGCACCCTGGTTATGATAGTCATCTCAATGCAACTGGTAACTGCAGAAAAACTGGAAGAACATGTTAATAATAGGAGACTAATTAAATAAGTTATGACACATCCACATAATGGAATTCTATGAAGCCATTAAAAAGGGTTGTTAGAGGGCTTCCCTGGTGGCGTAGAGGTTGAGAGTCCACCTGCCGATGCAGGGGACACGGGTTCATGCCCTGGTCCGGGAAGATCCCACATGCCGCAGAGCGGCTGGGCCCGTGAGCCATGGCCGCTGAGCCTGCGCGTCTGGAGCCTGTGCTCCGCAATGGGAGAGGCCACAACAGTGAGAGGCCCGCGTACCACAAAAAAGGAAAAAAAAAAAAAAAAAAAAAAGGGTTGTTAGAAATGCATTTGATGACAAAATAAGGCGTCCTGATACAACTGTATCTCTAGTATAACAGCATGTTTTAAATGGGGTGTGTGTGTGTGTGTGTGTGTGTGTGTGTGTGTGTGTGTGTAGAGAGAGAAAAAATATAGAAGAATGGGATTAACAGTGGTTTCTCTTGAGGAGACCTTTTTCTTTCCTTATACTTGTCTGAATTTTCTAATTCTCATATAATAAATATGTATTACTTTTATAGTTAAAACATTTATTTAAAAAAAATAGCTACAGAAGCCTCTTTTTCAGCTGTCCTACCTCTGGGCACACAAGTTTTGAACCAATCTAGCAGGAATGACCCACAATGGGGTAAACGTGATGACCGCCTTCCCTCCCAAACCCAGTCCACCGAGCGTGGCTGTCCCCTACTGCACAAGCAAGGACCCAGCTCACCAAGCTGTCCTGGACACGTGGCGCCTGCACAAGCCTCTGGACTCCGTTCTCCACGGTGACTCCCAGCCAGTTGAGTGTTGCCCAGCACCAGAGGTAGTCATTCCCACCATGCCAGAAGCTCACAAACGCAAACGTCATTGCAGTGGAAAACAGTGTCCCTAGCAGGCCGTGCTGGGACCCGCCCGCTGGAATGTACACATACCTAGAGACAGAAGAGGCTTTTAGGAACCATGTGGAGGGCTGTCCCGGCAATACCGCTTTCTCCCGGGCTTGATTCTCCCATCACACATTGCTGTTCACTGTGTGCAGACCCTTCCTGACTTCCAGGAAGCCACAGAGCACTCCCTGAATTCTCCATCACACACGGAGGTGGCAATACATAAACCTCAGCTCTGAGGGGCTTTAGCTTAAATGAACACACAGGCTAAAGAGCTCTCACTACTCGAGCAAAATAGCACTTATAGGAGGCAGGGTGAGGAGTACTGAATTTAGAGTTTCTAAAAGGGATGCACCCCACCGTAGAAGCTCACTCACAGAATGGCAGTTAAGTTTCTGGTTACATGAGGACACCAGACTTCAAGGCAGCTATGTATTTTACAGTTCAAAACTATTAAGTTTCTGGTAAACCCAGTATTTAAGCACAGTTGCTGAATTCAGGCCCCTAAATGGCAGGACAGCTCCTGCAGAAGAGGGGGGCCAAGGCCAGACCCTCGTGCTTTCCTGGGAAGGTGCCCAGAAGCAGTATGAATTCGCACTGTGCTCACAGGGCAGCCAACTTATCACCCAAAAGCTACAGCCATCCCTCGGGTATGTTCTCTACTGTTGAGACAGCTGTCTGACTACATACCCACAGAGCCGTGTTCTTCAATCAGTATGTTCCTGCTAGAGTTGGGCAAAACTCACATCTTGGGTTGTCAGGATCTGGACAACTAGGAACACGCCCTCCTTACAGCAGCCTTTTTTAAAAAGCCCATAGGCCTTTGTTTACTGCTGGTCAGTGCTTCTTTGCCCAACCTTCTTCCACGAAGGAGAAGGAAATCATCATTCCCTGAATACACAGTGTGTCCCAGGCACGGCACTAGACACTTTCCATGGATCACTCAGCTTGATTCTTTGAAACACCATATGCTGTTCTAGCATGCCAACCCATGGACAAGTTGTCTTGTTTATATATTATTTTAATATTTTGTCAGAAATGTTATCTTTAAAATCATTTTCGAATAGAACAGTTTTATAGGCAAGCCGAAAAAAACAAAATAAAAACCATTCCCCAGTCAATAAATACTTCTAAAGACTATGTGACTATAAGTATTTTTAAATGTCCTCCCTCACCTTCCAAGGTGCTCCAGGTTAGACGGTAGCTTATGTGATCAGCTTAGCTAGCCCCACTATCTGGGTGAGAAAAACGGGCTGAGAAGGGGAAGAGCCTAGATGCAAATCTGCGACTATGGCACCAGAGTTAATGTTTTCCATTACACCCCTGGGTTTATTTTGAAAGCCCTCCTATCTTACATCCCAATCTGAAACAAACCGGAAAGGATGTGAGAGTGTAGGTATTTCAGAAACAAGCGAAGCAAAGAAAATACTTTCTCTTGTGCACAAACAAGACCATCTTGACAATCAAGTTAGCAAATACGCATCAAGCACTCACTACCGATTAAGGAATCCTCCATCTGCTGTCAAGCATTTATTTAGGCCTCCAGGGCAGGCCTGGCATTATGAGCAACGCAGAGACATAAGACGTTGTTCCTGCCCAAAGGACAGGTATAGCTGGTTGTGAAACAATAGCAAACAAGTCCCATCATTAAGCTGATATGGTACTTGTTTGCTATATGATACGGTAGAAAGTATACCGGGACGGCTTAAGAGTGTGGAGGAGAACAGGGTCAGTGGAGGCGAGTGGGTTATGGGAGGCTTAATGGTAAAGGTCCCCACCCTGGCAAGGCCTAGAGGATGAATTCTGCCAGGCAAAGGGGAGAAGGGTGGGTGCTGCATCACGGACCAAGAAGGGGCGGGCAACGAGCCAGAAAAGCCTGCCAGCCCCAGGAACAGGTGTTTTATTTGGCATTCTGCTGCCCCCTACAGGCTGCTTGGTTATTGGTGTAGAACGCTCAGCAGAGGCAAAAAACGGACCACAGACCTCTGCAGCCTCCTACCTGCATGAAGGTAACGACTGACCCATCGTGGAGCTCCATGGGGCTATACTCCACTTCATACAATCAGTTCTGTGTGTAAGAAGGTTGCATGTTAAAAAAAAAAAAAATGGGGTGGTCAAACCAAGTTCAAAAGGATAAGAAATAACTGCTGTTTACAGAAACTTTGCAGATAATCATTTTATAAAACAAGTTAATTCTGATCCTAATACTCTTCTCATCCAACACTGGTGTGTTTTATGTTGAGATTTTTGTTGTATCTCACTAAGTTAAAGTGAGCTGCACTACATATATCAGAAAACCCCAGTATAGAATAAAAACCTCGCATCGTCCACATCAATGGTCCTTAATATTAGATTCAACTCCAAAAAGAACATGTTTCCAAGCTTGTGACAAGGAAGCATCTAGCCCCATAATTACATGCACAGCTATTTCAGGCATCTCTTGGCATCATGGCTTTGTTACTTTGCCTTCAAAAGTGACAGCCGACAAAAATCTCTGAAAATTCCTTTTACTCCAGAAACTCATATATGGCAGGTCTCCAAGGACATGAGGTTGCTTGCTTGGTTTAAACCAGAAGAGGGTATGGTTTCTAGACTGGAAGACAAAAATCCCTTCTTCTCTCTTAATTTCTAGAAGGCAGTAGATACAGCAAGGAGAGCGAGCATGTTTCCTTTTTACAAATTCTACCAGGCTTGTGTCAGTTCCATGATTAATAAAAACAGAAGTACGTGTCTCTTTTAGAAAAGCAGTAGTACGACCTCACTTGCTTAGATCCGCTGCACACTGAAATTGATTTCCCAGTGGAAGAAAGCATTCAGTACCACCTTCTCAGCGAAGCAAAAATAAAAAGATTTTTTTTCCTGTCAGTGACTGTGTGAGCTTGAGTGTGCACAAGGCCTGCCCCTGCCAGGATGGCTTCGTGGGGTCACTGCTTGCAGAGAATGTTGCCTGAGGTAGTTACCATCCATCTGTGCCACCTTATTAATTTAAAACCATCTAACAGAATTAATGCAACATAGCAAACCCCCAACTCAGGAGGAGGAACCTATTTAAAATGTAGATGTTATTTATAACGTCTACCCTCTACTGAATATCCATGTACCAGGTACTTTATATAAACTGTTTCTAATCGCTTACACAACTTTGCAAGGATCAGCCCTATTTTACATGGGAGAGGTGGAATCCTAACCTAGAATGTTCTACTTTCAGAACCCCTAGGCCTGCGTTCTATGAAGCCATTTACTGTAATGGGAGCATCTCTTGGTGAGATGTTCCTCTGATTCAACCAAATCTTCAAAGCGGTCTCCACAGAAACATCCAACCAGTATTTTATTAACTGAAGAAAGATGCTCATTATTTACAAAGGAGTTTAGGCCAAGGAGCTCTGTGCCAGAAAGCCAGGGTTACAAGTTCCATTTTTAAACAGACTAAATAAATTCCTTCTGTCCCACCTACCGTCTTGTCCAGGCAGGCATCCTGCAGATGTCCATGTTAGAAGTTAAGTGTAAGAGGTTGATGGTTGGGGCTTGTTGCTGAGTAGTAGGCATACGTGAAGGGAGAAGAAAGTATCTATTTCCCTCATACCCACTCTGAAAAACAACTCAAGAATGTTTGACAGTTGGGACAGGGGTGGTGACAATCCACGTGGTAACAATAAATGCTGGAGAGGGTGTGGAGAAAAGGGAACCCTCTTGCACTGTTGCTGGGAATGTAAATTGATACAGCCACTATGGAGAACAGTATGGAGGCTCCTTAAAAAACTAAAAATAGAACTACCACACGACCCAGCAATCCCACTACTGGGCATATACCCAGAGAAAACCATAATTCAAAGAGGGACATGTACCACAATGTTCACTGCAGCACTATTTACAATAGCCAGGACATGGAAGCAACCTAAGTGTCCATCGACAGATGAATGGATAAAGAAGATGTGGCACATATATACAATGGAATATAAATATAATACAATACAGTATATAATATATACTATATTATATATAATATATAATTATACTATGTTATATATAAAAATATAATAAAATATAATGTAAGTCTCAGTCATAAAAAGAAACAAAATTCAGTTATTTGTAGTGAGGTGGACGGACCTAGACACTGTCATACAGAGTGAAGTAAGTCAGAAAGAGAAAAACAAATACCATATGCTAACACATATATATGGAATCTAAAAAAAAAAAATGGTTCTGATGAACCTAGGGGCAGGACAGGAATAAAGATGCAGAGATGGAGAATGGACTTGAGGACACGGCGGGGGGAAGGGGAAGTTGGGACAAAGTGAGAGAGTAGCATTGATATATACACACTACCAAATGTAAAATAGATGTCTAGTGGGAAGCAGATAAATAGCACAGGGAGATCAGCTGGGTGCTATGTGACCCCCTGGAGGGGTGGGATAGGGAGGGTGGGAGGGAGACACAAGAGGGAGGAGGTATGGGGATATATGTATACATATAGCTGATTCACTTTGTTACACAGCAGAAACTAACACAGCATCGTAAAGCAACGATACTCTAATAAAGATGTAAAACAAATTTAAAAAATTTTTAAAAAGACATTACTCTTAACATCACAATTCTCTCTTTTTTTCCAGGACCTACTCAATTGCTTCCTGGCTTGCCATGTTAGTTTCAAACCCTTTGCCACGAACCCCAGACCCTAGCAAGGTAAGAGGATGAGGCACCTAAGATACTGAAAGACTTGGTTTTTACTGTCCCGTGGATTGAGTTGAAGTTGCTGACTTCCCATCTTTAATTACCTATTACTTGGCTGAGCTGGGGCAGGCAGTGGCTGTCATCCTATTCCAGCTCTGCCTTATCTTTCTACCCTATTTCCCACTAGTTCTCTCGAAAAATCCTGAAATCCTGAACAAATGGGGCTTTCACACTTCTGTGCTTTTGGTCATACCATTTTCATATCCTCCATCCTCTCTGGTTTCCCAACTCCTCCAGGAAGTCTCTTTTAAATATTCCCACTCTCTATTTAACCCAGAGAACCTACTGTTTGTACCACTGAATTGAACAGTTATTCATCAAAAGATGTCTTTTCTATTATGATGGTCATTTCAGCTAAACTGTAAAATTCTTTTAGGCAATTCTACATATGTATGTGTGTGTGTGTGTGTGTGTGTGTGTGTGTGTGTGCATGCATGCGTTATTATATAGTTACTAGTCAACAGTATTTAAATACCTAACAATATAATATTCATTTACTTTTCATAATCTCCAATAGCTTTTACATTTGTGATAAACTGTCACACTGTCACAGACCCATTACGAAAGATTAGGAAACAAGGAAGGATTACACGGACCTGCTCTCATTATTGGGGAGACTTTGGAAGACACCCATTCCCAAAGAATATAGAGACCTGATGGCTCTGAAGTCTCCCCACACTTTGTAACCCTACTTCCCCTATTAAAGTAAAACTCATGCAGCCCCAAAGCTCCAGACATATCCCAACCTTGAGAGATTTCAAAAATGACAAGTACCAGCCTTTTAAACACTAGAGTCTTTAGTGGCTGGGAAGGGAGGACTTCTGGCTGTGTCTCATTGGTGGTAAGGTGACCCCACCTTGGCTTCACCTGGGCTCTGAGATGAGTTCCTGCTTAGAGTTCTCTGCAGAGGTGGCCGTGCTCTCCTAAACCCAGCTCTCACGGGCAGTGGCTCCCGCAGCCCGACCCTGGCTCTGGCTTTGGCCTTGGCCCACGTCTGAGTTCTCTTTCTCACAGCCCAGTGATGACCCACCGGTCAAATCCCCAACCCTCCAGGTAGTGGACAAAGGTCTGGTGTTTAGTTCTCACAAAGGAACTAAACTATATATTTACTTATTAAGAGTTTTCAAAGGAAGATGCACGCAGAAAGTAAAATTTACTTTTAATATCTTTCTGCCCAGTACAGATCATAATGGGATTTTAATAAGTAAAAACCAGCAGTTGGTTAATGGGCATCTGCAGACCTTATCATCTCTGGAGGCTAAGAGAGGTCCACTTTCAAAGCAGAGGGCATGTCTGAGCTGGGCTAAGACTTTACTGAAAGATGCTGGCTAAAGGTTTTGTATGCAACTCTGAAAAATTGCCTATTAAAAGTGTTATGTCCTATTTGGCAACAAAATACTGTGGAATTTATAAAAGAGAGATTAAAACCTGGCTATATTTAGTCTACATTTAAACTTCTAGGTTCATGTAATTAGATGCCAACATTTTTTTAAAAAATTAATCTTTTCATTCCACGAAGCCAGTAGCTCAGTGGGCTGAAGTACCGTGCTGATGAACCTAAGCCTATAACTTCCATCCTAGAGAAAGATTCAACTCTACCCTCATAAACCAAAACCCAAACTCTAGCTCCCCAAAAGCTCTACCTTCCTTCCTGCGGAAGAGGCTAAAAGAGCATGAATGGCTCAGCCCAGCTGCCCTTGCCAGTAGAACACGCCCAAGCAGCAACAGCAGCAAGGCATGGGACAAGAAGGAGGGCAGCACCCGGATGCTGGAGATGTGGACTTGGTCCTGGCTCTGCCACTTACCAATCTCTGTAACCTTGACCTTGACAATCAAGGCTGCTCAGCTTAAGTCTGTACACTGAGCACATACTGGGAATGTTAAAATCTTCTTTGGTGTGAGTTGTTGTAAAGATCAGATGATACAATACATGTTTAAGGAGTTTGGAGATTTGAACACTCCATGTAAACGGAAGGATGCATACTTAATAACAATGGGCCAGCGGCAGCATGCCTGCACTCAGGAAAAAACAAGGTGCCGTTATCATAATGAATAGCATCCCTATATTTTTCACAAGCATTTCAAGGCATCAAGACCTCCGGCCTGCTTGCTCAGGGATGTTCTTCACTTAAAACCATTAGCCTTAAACATGCCACCATTGGCACCAGGTCGCTTAGTGCTAAGGGGTCAAAGCTAGAGCGGAGGAAAATTTTTTTCTCCTACTCTTCTAGGTTCTTTGGCTGGGCTAACAACATAAGAGACATAGGCAGATTAATAGGAGAAAGACAAATTTAATTACATATGCAGGGGAGTTCACAAAGACAGTGAGACTCCAGGGCAAGTGAGGCAGTTGAGGCTCATATGCTGTCCTGAGCTACGGAATGGGATAGGGATCTGGGGCTTCAAAGTGTAGGAAGGGAATTCACAGGGTGATTAAGAAGAGCAGATGTTTGGCCATTAGAAGTTTGCCCTGCCCCGCAGATAGGTCTTTCAGATAAATATGTTATCTCTGGTAATAGCTCTTTTTCTGGTACAGGCCCCCTGTCTAAATTCTTTGAGATAGTTCAGTAAGAGGGAAAAGTTCTTCCTGAGTCTGCTGGATCTTGATTGCCTGCAGCTCAAAATAATCCACATGCCAAAGTGGCATCTTTGGGGGGTGGCACATTCTGCCCCCCCTTCAAAGTGATGGGTTCAACACTCACATGGACTTGTTGATTATGCTTAACCCAGACACCTGATACAGGCTACAGAAGATCCTGTAGGGGCCATGTGGGCGGATCAGGGCAAAGCAGCCTCTACCACAACTTGGTCTGATACCAACATCTCACCTTCAAATCGCCGTAGCCCTTCCGCTCAGGTCCCCTCTTATCTACAGAGTACAAGTCACCTCACCAAGTCCTTTCCTTATAATGGGGGACTGCTGGGCGGGCAGGACCAGAAAGTGCTTATACCGGTTTAGTCATTCAACTCGTTTAAAGCAGCCTACTAAGGTCCCAGAGGTTAGAGTCTTGGTGATGCCCAAGTCTTTGCAGTATTACAACCTTCGTGCTTACAGACTGAAAAAACAAACAAGTCTTTAAGATGTCCTTCTTCAACAATGAGCTTCTAGTCACCAATGAGAGATGGGAAGGCCCGGGGGGGGGGGAGTGAGCAAAGAAAGGGGTGTGTGCTTTTTCCCTCCATGGGGCTGCTAACCCTCTCTTGTTTAAGAGCACACTGAAGCCTCAGCAATCCCCAGGGTTCCCGGGCCCACATCTACTTTGGGTTATACATAAACACCATATAAAACAGATTCTTTGGAGGTCTGAGCAAAGGAGAGTGAGCGGGAGTTTGCACTCTCTAGGGCTAAGGACTTGAGTCTCATCGCTAATAAAAAGGTCCTCAAAGCCTCAGTTTAATAACCACCAAGACTTCCTGGCTGCCTGCCTGTCTTCCCACCTTCCTCCTGAGAGGATGCTGAAAGCATCTATAAGCTGCCCTAGGCCGGACCAAGAGGGGGAGGGTACAAAAAGCCGGCTGTTGTGTAGGCAAACCCGCATGTTTGTAGGATGGAGGTGTGTGTGATTCCGTGTCTCAGAGTCAGAAGGAAAGGGTTGAGGGGAGAGACCCCATTGTCCCCTTCTCCTAACACACTTCTCAGCCTTTGTTCCATCAGCAGATCCCAAACCCAGGGTCCAAATTACCACCGTCTGGGGCATATGCCTCCTCTTATCAGCGGCTGTACTGTGTCTCCTTTGTGCTCCCTTTTCAGCTCTGCCTCTCACCCACATCCTATTCAGGGCCACTCCTGCTCGTCCTAATCTTCTCACTCGTTTATCACAGCTGTTAGGAAAATGTTCACTATAAAACGAACATGTACAACTCAAAAATGACTGTGCTGGTACAATGCCTTGGGTGGGTGGGTGGGGGGGCTCTAGAAGAACGCGCTCTGCAGACAAGCGCGCTAAAGAAATGCCTGACTGAATGCTGAAGCGTTTCATTCTCCATCTGGGTTGGTGGTGTGATGATTTTGAGACAGCTGTGCTGGACAGGTCCCCACAGAGGCAGGCCCACAGCCTTGACAGGTGTATACTCTACATTCCTATGGTGACACAGTATCTCAAGTGATAAAGCCCAGTAGGTTGGTCCCTCGGGCAAAAACAAAAATGAACTGCTGAGGCAAAGAAGAGGCAAATCCTTTGTCCCCGGGAAGCAACCAGTCTTAGAATGGCAGTCCCTAGCCTCAGGGGTCCTGCTTACAGCGCATAGCCATCACATTACGTCCTAAACTAAAACCCATCAGCCTGGCTTTTTAAAAATCATTCTCCCGCTGGCTCCCTCCTATGCCATCAACTCCATCTTACGAGTCTCCAGAACAGATTCTCCACTCCAATTAATGAACTTCATTCTTGCACAAGTGTGGGCCCTACAATCATGTCAGCCCACCCCCCAATCATGTAAGACCTCTGTCTGTCCTTTCCACCATCTGATCTTTCAAAATGGGTTCGGCATTCACTTCAGGGACTATTTCCCCCAGCTGATCCCACTGAATGCGGACGGCCCGATGATTCTTCATCTCTGCAGAATTCATGTGTTCGTCTCGGGCTAAGTTATTTCTTCAGGGTTGTTGATGTGCTGTTCCTTAGCAATTCTGAGCTACTTCATCAGGTCTGAGGGTACATGGGACTCCCCACCTCACAGTCAAGACATGGATCAGAGAACTATAACATTTCTCTTTGTATTTCCCCCAGAATCTAACTTAAACTCTGAACTCAGGGGGTGCTCAATGAACCCTGACCAACTGCTTTCTTTTCCTGTTCTTTTCCTCATCCTCCTTTCTCTGACTCATTCATTCATTCCCTTCCTCTTTTCCTTGTCACTCTATATACACAAAAGAGAATTCTCCATCTGGAAAGCGTGGCCTCCTGAGTAGATGTCCTTGTTCACGTCTGCCTCCACCACTTTCTTCTCTAAAGAGCTATGGGGTTTGGAGGGTGATATTTACAAAGTCAGACTAAATCACAGATGCCAACTGGAGGTGCCCCTAAGTGAGGGGACAGCTGGCAGGGACCAAGAGGTGGGACAATTAGCAACTCCAACTTCCCCAGGAAGCTGCCAGAAGTACCCAAAAGGGAGATTTAACCAAAAAGCAAAACTTCAGCGTTAAATGGTTTTAATATTAGAGCACCCAAACTGGGAGGTTTAAGATTTGTGATATTAACTTTAAAAGCCTCAAATAAAATCCTGGACATGCTCCTCAGTACCAGATGCGTGCGGGGGTGGGTGTTCACGAGGCCAGCGGGAGCGTGGCTTTGGCCCTTCGCTGGATCGCTTGGCTTAACTTTGCTAACAAAATCTCTTCCTCTGCCGTGAACATCACTTCCAAGTCCGATGTGCACTTTGGTCACAAGAAAAGTAGTGAGGGGTCAGGACCACTGTTGGACATGAACGAAGGCACACACACACACACACACACACACACACACACACACACACACACACACA
>NW_021703774.1:37571706-37600553 GCF_005190385.1 Monodon monoceros | reverse complement strand
ACACACACACACACACACACACACACACACACACACACACACACACAGAGTGCCTCAGAGCACAGAGGAGAGTGGAGTGTGGATGGGGAAGCCAGGGTCACAGATTTCAGTGATGGTCTCTTTGCCAGGCCTTGGTTTACAACTGGTAAAAGTTTCAGGGCTACAGGACAACTAGGGGTGAGGTCTATATAGTTTGGAACATTTGGGACATAAGCACGAATGGTCTTGAAGAGTTATGATCAATTACAACAGTGTGCTGCTTTGCTACTGGTCCCTGCTAAAACAGAAAGATCTGTCTTCCCTAATGGATTTTCAGGACACGGAGCTCCTAAAACCATAGCTTCTGCTCCTGAGTTCCCCATTCCCCCCACTTCTCTGCTGCCATGAAGCTAACGTATGAACTAACGCAAAATGCACAAGGAGAGGGTTATCTGAAGGAAGCCTGAAGTGAATCTTGACTCAAGGTGACAAATCCTTTCCTAAGAGCAAATTTCCACCCCCACCCCCACCCCACTCCCCGTTTATCTGTTTCGTCACTTCAGACATACGTATTCTGGACTTCCTTAAAAAGTAACAGTCATTGGTAATAAAAATGTTCAGCTGAGCGGGTCACAGCTGGGTTTCAATGCCCAGAAAGGAAGAAAACTGGGAGAAAATACCAGCAGGTATACAGGCACCTCTTTCAAAACACTGCCATTGAAGACTGTTTTCAGGAGGAAGAAAAATAAAGGTCCCAGGCAACGAAGTGCTGTTTAAAAAATAATCAAAGACGCAGACCTACTAGAGAATGGACTTGAGGACACGGGGAGGGGGAGGGGGAAGGGGAAGCTGGGACAAAGTGAGAGAGTGGCATGGACATATATACACTACCAAATGTAAAATAGCTAGTGGGAAGCAGCCGCATAGCACAGGGAGATCAGCTCGGTGCTTTGTGACCACCTAGAGGGGTGGGATAGGGAGGATGGGAGAGAGGGAGACGCAAGAGGGAGGAGATATGGGAGCATATGTATATGTATAACTGATTCACTTTGTTATAAAGCAGAAGCTAACACGCCATTGTAAATCAATTATACTCCAATAAAGATGTTAAAAAAAAAAGAAAAATTATCCTAAAAAAAAAATCAAAGAGAAATGGTTGCTGGTGGTAATAAAGAGGCTGCTGCTCCCTCTCTGGACTGAAATCAGTACTCTGACAAATCAGCTCTAACAGAACTGTTTCGAGTGCCTCTCATTTATCATGATTATGATCCACAGTCCCTACCAGACATGATACCTTTTAAGACTGGGCACTGGAAGAGAAAACTGATAATGCTTGGGTTTGGGCATGAATGACGATAAATCTGCAGCAGCGTCCAACAAAACCACGCCAGCGCAACACTTAATGGAAACAAAGCAAGAGCATCATCCCATGCCCGGGAAACAATGCCCCATAAGCATTTTCCCCTTAATGCAGTGAGAGCCACCCAGATGACGCTGCTTATTCAAAAGATGCTATGGTATAACTGAATGAACTCTTGAGTGCCCATTTAGAGATTAATATTTTAAGAGCTAGCATTTTACAGGGACAGTCTAAGGATGACATTCAATGTGTGCCACAAAAGGGAGTCTTCTGTAGATGAAAAATGCCACCGTTTATACAATAGAACCATATGAAATCCAAAGATGTCAGTCATGGAACTGGATATTAACATGGTCATCCATGTTGGGAAACAGTCACTTCCCAAGGGTTGGAGAAAGACGTAGACCATCAGAATGGGATTTTGCTCGCCAGGTTCCCTCTCAAGTGGGGTCGAGGTGAAGAAAGAAGCTTTGTGGGCTGGAGAGGACTATGCTTGACTTTTACCTTATCCCTGAGAAAGGCGGGCGGAGAGGATGACGGGAAATCGGGTTCTCTCAAGCAACCTGTGGCTAATGTAGCTGCAGAGAAAAGCCAGATCTTGAGTCTGAGCCTGCAGAGAGGCAGCTGGGGTCCAAATGAAAGAAGTGCTGTTGCCAGCTCTCCCCTCCCACACCACCACCTTGCTTCCCGGTAAAAGAGCAGACAAAGGGCTTCCCTGGTGGCGCAGTGGTTGAGAGTCCGCCTGCCGATGCAGGGGACGCGGGTTCGTGCCCCGGTCCGGGAAGATCCCACATGCCGCGGAGCGGCTGGGCCCGTGAGCCATGGCCGCTGAGCCTGCGCGTCCGGAGCCTGTGCTCCGCAACGGGAGAGGCCACAACAGTGAGAGGCCCGTGTACCGCAAAAAAAAAAAAAGTTGACAAATCTTTAGAAAATGTAATCTTACATTTCCCTTTGGAAAATCTAAATGGCAGGCTACAGAGAGATATTTGGGCACACGACACACGAAATAAAATGAGGCTTTCTTAACGAGTTACCTGGGAACCAAGGGCACCTAGATGTCACACGTGGATGTTAATGAGGCTGCCTGGGGGGTGAGCCTGGCTTGGCAGGCAGCACCTTAAGTACATGCCAGGATCTGTCTCTACCTCCATAACCCTGAACTGCTGTGACCCAGGTAGGACCAGAGTGTCAATCTAGGAGACACACTAGTTATAATCCACGTCCAGTTCACCTCATAGGATTGTACATGATCATCAGATAAGGCAAAAGGGATGAAAAGAACTGAAAATTAATGTAAAACAAATGATTATTATACTAACAGTATATAGATAATAGTATATTAGGGTTACCATTATCCATAATAATCAAGGAAGGAATTTCCAATGAATTAAATATTTTTCTTAATAAGGAAGAGAGAGAGAAAACACTGACTGCTCACCGTAAGGCGGGCACTGTGCTGAACATTTTACATGTTATTCAATGTCCCAAACTACCCAGGGAATCTGCCCCCTCCCTCCATTGACAGATGAGGAAAATAAAGCTCAGAGAAGGTTATTTACAGCCCCAGCCAAAGAGCTGGCAGACTAGATCTATGTTGCATCAGGGAGCAGGACCCAGACCGACTGGTAAGAATCACAGGCAAGCATGTTCTCTTCACTGTGAGCTGTCTGAAAGGAGAAAAGGAACACAGCTAATTGTGGAGCGGGGAAGGAGAGTCAGGTCTGCTTCCAAAAACGCATGCTCTTTTCACTAGATCAAGTGGTTTCCCCACGATAACTATAGACTTGAGGCATAAATAACCTGTATGCCTAACGTTACAAAGATAGTTAAGAAATATTAGATCAAATACTATCCATCTTTTGAGCCCCAAATAGGTGCCAATCACCATATTCAGTGCTTTCTACAGCATCTCATTTGATTTAGATGGCACTTTAGCATTTTTTGGTGCCTCAGAGTCTTTTCTGGGAACCTAAATTATCTTTGTAGCAGCAAAGCATGACAGTTCTAGATAAGTGTCCAGATCACTATGAGATGACAAAAATCCAGTGAACTTCCACTCAAATAAATCTGGTAGAAATGTATTATAACACCTCAAAGTCTAGAGGTCAAGGACAATCCCCTCTTGTTGGCACAAAGGACCCTGGAGACAGTAAGGATCTGAGAGCTCATCTTGTGTATGGATCCCTCCGTACTATACCCACAACCAGAAACCATCCAGCCTACAACTCAACACTCTCAGTGACCAAGAGCTCTTGGCTTTTTGAGACAGTCTTTTCTACCCTTTTAGGGCAACTTAGGTTGGAGAGAGCATGCTTCTCTGTACTTTTCACTGTTGACCCTGGTTCTCCTTTCTGAAGCAACATTTTGAACGTGGGTACCAAGTCTTCAACTGGCAGCCTGTCAAACAACTGATGAAGGTTCTCATGTCTCTCCAAAGGTTTGATTTTGGACACAACGTATCCTCAGTTTCTTTATCCATTCTTTTACACTCAGTTCCAAATCTCCTGTTATAATTTCCCTTTTTCTAGATATTTCCTCATTTGTCTGTATTCCCCTGGGATTGTGATACCTGAAATAGACTGCACACTTATGGAATGACATGAATAGTGAAGAAGAGACTCGGAATACCGTATTCTTTTTCTAACCATATATTCATATCATCAACAAACATTTTCTACGCATTTACTATATTCCAGGTACAACAATTAGCAGTGGAGACATTCAGGAACGTGCCATGGAAGACTGCCCTCAGAGAGCTTACATCTAACCTATTATAATGATGAAGCCCGTTGTGACATTTATTTCAAGGCAGCCTCATCTCATACCAAAGTCTGCACCTACTATGTTCCTGAGAAAGTCAAGACCATCGCATAAGAGTGCCCTCACTTCTTCCCTAACCACGTATGTTTCTATCTCTATCGGTACCTATCCACTCATTCATTTATGTGCCCACAGTGGAAGAGATGTCCTTTCCATGACTAAGGCTACCTCTGCTCTTTTGTTCTATCCCCTTCTGACTCCTGAGGGACCATGCTCCATCAATTACCCTGTATCCTTATCCAGTTTAACTGAAATGGTTCCCTCCTTAGCACAAAGATGTATTTTCCAGTCCTCCCTATTTTATAAACACCCTTCTTTTACCCCGCAACTTCTACTTCTTCAACTCTGATCCTAACTACTTTTCTTCACAGTCAAGTATTTCAAGATCCTTGAAGGAGCAGTCTACACCCAGTCTCTAAGCTCCCCCACTCCCAATCGATCCCTAACCTGTTGCAATCTGACTTCTGTCCCTCCCCATTCCATTCAAACAACATTTGTCAAGATCATTAATGGCCTCCAGATCGCCAAAGCCAATTAATATATTTATATCTTCCTCTTACTTGTCTGCTATATTTGGCATTGCCTGTGTCTTGCATTTTCCCCTTTTGATAAATTTCTGCTTTATGTCTTACCGTTATAGCACTACTTATGTTCATTATAGAAAATTTAGAAACAGATATATAAAAAATCCAGAAATAACCACCAATGACCTTTTTGTCTACATTCTCTCTGACATCTTCCTATAAATACACATTATGTACCACTTTAGGAAACTGCTCTGTTCACCTAATCTATCATGAGCATCCTTCTGTGTCTCCACCTTCCTTATTCACATTCTTTCCTCCCTTGGCTCCAGTGAAAGCACTGTTTTTGTTTTCCTTTTACCTCCAGAGCCCTCGCTTCTCAGTCTCCATCGCAGGCTTCTCACTCTCTGCCTCGTTCTAAAAGTGTCAGCAGCTTCTCAGGGCTCTCTCCCTAGACCTCTATGCGCTCACACTGGGGGGCTGCACTGGCACACTGACAAAACTGTCACTGAGTGTGGGTTCGTCTATCACAGCCAGCTAGTCTGCCACACACAGAACAGGTAAACAGAGATGTTAATATACAGAAGATGCTCAAGGAGTATCTGGTACACTCGTCAGAGGCAAGAGGAAGGGGGAGAAGGGCTCTGGGGAGCAGTACTGCTGCGGCCATGACTTTCCCCAGCAGTAGACCCATCTGAGGGCAAGGAAAAGAAGAAAGAAGGGGTGAAGGGAAAACGACAGAGAAGCACCAAAACCAACCTCTCTCCTTCACGCCTTTGCTGAGAGCTGGGTCTGTCACGCAGTGGCTGAGATGCACTACTGAATGGGCAAGAAGAAGCTCCCAACTGGCCCCTAGGGTGATCAGCCCCCAGCAATCCCTGGGCACAGGTACCCTTGGGAGGTGACCCTGAAGAAGTGCTCCCTGTATTTCACTCTATTTCACTAGAACCCTGCCCACCACGCCTCCCACCTTCCCACCCACTCTCTCATGAACTGCCTTCCACTCCCCAACCCACCCCAGCTTCACCTCTCAGCTCTTTCCCAGATTAATGTCATTCAGCTGCCAAACCCAAAGGACAACCCCTGACCTCCAACACAATTTTTTTTTTTTTTTTTGCTATTCTTAACTTTTTATAACTATACAAGTTTTCAGTTGCTTCATTTTCTTGACTACAGTTGAACGCCATAGGGTTGAGACCTGGTCTGTTACTTGAATCTACAGCCCCAAATGCCCAGTATACTTCCTTATTCCCTCTAGGTGCTCGCCACAGGCAGAATCACCTGACACAGGGGCATTAACATAGGAGCTTAAAGTACAGTGGTTGAGAGCGTGACTCCTCCCCTGGGTTCTCATTCCACCTTCACTTACTAGCTGTGAGGCTCTGAGTCTCAGGGTCCTGACTGGTCGAGTGGAGGTAATAAAACCCACCTCATAGGCTTGTCATAAAGATGACCTGGGATACTGAATGAAAAGAGCTCAGAACAGTGCCGGGCATACAGCAAGCACCCAAGAGATGTCAGATGTCAGCTGTGACAAGGAAAACACACCTGAGAAGAAGACAAGTGAAGAGAAAGCAAGAGAGCCTAGTCCTCTCTCCAAAGCATTAATGTCCTCACATCCACAGCAACTTCACAATTCTTCACCCACGCCCACCCTCTTCACCCTTAGTGATCGGATTGAAAAGAACTTCTACAAAGCACTCTTTTCCTTATGAGCATTACATGCCTTAATAAGCTGGATCAGTGGGAGTCCCAAACGTCAGCAATTCAGATTAGAAAAATACACATTATTCCCAAGTACCCTCTCTAATTAGTGTTTACATGATTTGTATGGCTAGTATATTTTACACTAAAGGGTGTTCTAGAAATAGCAGTAAATACCCAATGTCCTAAGAGTTCAATAGCTAGCTAAAATTGAACTGGCTTATTGCATGATATTTGTGAGTTGTAATCCTGTAATTAAGCCTTCATTAGTCCCTGCAATGCCAGGGCTCTGTAGTGGTTGATTTAATATGATGAAGTTTGTCATATTCAGTTAACCTCTGTCATATTCATTCATTCACTCATGCATTCATTCATTCCCTACTTTGGGCACCCACTGTGCACCAGGCACTGGGCTAAGTATTGGGGATATACACACCTCAATGATGTCTCCCTGAAAATGTCATGGCACCAAATACCTCTTGTTTCACCATCTCTAGGTGAACCTTCATTAAGGATTTATTAAGTGGCTTTTAGATATCAGACACTGTGCTGGGCACGATGAGAAATATAAAAATGCTAGAGACACACTCCTTACCTCCATGGAACTGATGATCTGATTGATAGACTAAACAATCACTGCTTGACAGAGACAGCAGTGTGAGTGCCTCTGAAAGAGGAATAACAATTAACGTTCATCCAGTACCTTCTATATGCCAGCCACCTGGCTGGGCACTTGCCACATTTAAACCTATCAGGTAAGTTAAAAACTTCCCATTTTCCAGAAGAGGAAAACTACTCAGTGTGTTTAGACTTGGACTCAGATCTGTCTCTGAAACTGGCATTTTGTCGCCATACCACGCTAACCCTTAGCTCAACCTCTTCAGCTAAAACTTATTTATATAAAATTTATGCAAAATGAGGTATAGAATGGTTAAGGGCCCTGCTCATATTTTAAAATTATGAACAGATTTATTTTTAAGAGTTCTTAGTCTTTTAATCCTATAAACTCTTTATGACTAAACCAATAGCCCCTCTCTCTGCCCAAAAATGTAGCCCATGATCACCCAAAAGCCATAACAAGAGTCAAGAGCATAGGCCAGGAAAGAAATTACCTGGTTCCACAGGGCTCGTCCCAAACTCAGCTGGGGACTGGAGTATGGCAAATGATTCTGTATTTAAACTAAGAAAGAGGGTGGCCACTGTCACCGTATCTCTCAATTCTTTCTTTGAGAAAAGGTTTATGAAAGAACCTTGTAGAGTATCTGGCCCTCAGTAATGATTAATTTCTGCGATCGACTGATTTGTGTCTTCCCTAAATTCGTATGTTGAATCCTAACCCCCAATGTGACGGTATCAGGAGGCGGAGCCTTTGGGAAATAATTAGTTCATGAGGGTGGAGCCCTCATGAATGGGATTTGTGCCCTTATAAAAGGGACTCCAGAGAGCTCTCTTGCCCCTTCCACCATGTGAGGACACAATGAGAAACCAGCAGTCTCCAGGTGGAAGAGCACCCTCACCAGAACCTGACCATGCTGGCACCTGAATCTTAGACTTCCAGCCCCCAGAACTGTGAGCAGTAAGTTTCTAGTCCGCCCAGTCTATGGTATGCTGTTGTAGGAGCCCGAGTGGACTAAGACAGCTTCCTTCTGTCTCCATGGTCAGTGTAGCTCAGGGTTTGGCATTTCTTAATCTGCAAAGCTTTCAAAGTGAAAAAAGAAAAAGGAAAAAAGGAATCCACCATGCTGTCCCCCGCTCATGCTATCTGACAATGTCACTGCTGTCCTTTTTCTACTGGCTCTTTCTAACCTGCAGTGTAAGCGCTCTGCACCGCAAACATGTCTCAGAATAATCCCATTTGGGGAAAAGCAACCAAGTATGAGAGAGGCAAGATGTCAGACACGTTCTCATCCTTTCTCTCTTTGTTCACATTTCTAAAAGAGAACAAGCAAGAACTAAATTTAATCTTCAAGAGCTAAATACCAATTCGAAGGTAGGGCCTACTCCTTAGAATGGTCCCAGAGAGAACCTGGAGGCCTAAACACCTCAGTACTGAGTATTTTCACATGATTCTAAAGGTTCATGAGAAAGGAAAGCACAGGAAAACTTTACAGAGTGGCGGAGCTACGAGGTGGTCAAACCAAAAGAAACAAACATTGGATCCTACTACATGGCCTTTTAGGGCCTTCTAATGTCATAGTGGACCAAAGCTCTCACTCCCCTGACCATTACCCAAATTATTTCAGACTCATCAGGTTCTCAGCCTTATTAGAAACATTTCTGGGTGGAAATGCTATAATTTCTTACATAATAAGTTATGGAGCCTGGAACATATTTTTTCACTTATAACACACACACATACACACACACACACACACACACACACAAAATACCTTCATTTTCCTGGTAGCAAAATGACTAGAGAGCTGAAAGAAGGAACAACATCTACATAACTCATGGCAGAGCTGCCAGCACCGCATCACAATCAAATTAAATCCTGGGGCTTCCCTGGTGGCGCAGTGGTTGAGAGTTTGCCTGCCGATGCAGGGGACACGGGTTCGAGCCCTGGTCTGGGAGGATCCCACATGCCGCCGAGCAACTGGGCCCGTGAGCCATGGAAGCTGAGCCTGCGCGTCCGGAGCCCGTGCTCCGCAGCGAGAGGCCGCGATAGCGAGAGGCCCACACACCGCAATGAAGAGGGGCCCCCGCTCGCCGCAACTGGAGAAGGCCCTCGCACGCACAGAAGCGAAGACCCAGCACAGCCAAGAGTAAATAAATAAATAAATAAATTTAAAATATAAATATATAAAATAAAATAAAATAAAAATTAAATCCTGGTTGGTTGAGCACATGTAGACCAGATCTGAATTTCTGTCTCTGACCTGTGGTCCCCAGGACCTTTTGTGGGGAAGACCCAGCCATTTTTGTAGATGGCAGAATCCTGCAGCGGGAAGATGTGGCTTTAGGAGCCAGACAGGCCTGGGTCCAAACCCCAGCTCCACTACTCCAAACATCAGCGTGACTCTGCAAAGAGCTAAAATCTGCATACAACGGGTGCTGAATAATATATGCTGAATGGAATTAAAAATTAGGCCTATTACTAAACCCTGCTTCACATTAACCTTTTCTGACAAACCTCTCCTCTAGCACTTAGGATCCACTCCACTGGTTCAACAGATACCTAACTGAGCACCTAATATGGGCCAAGCAGACAGAGATTAAATTGTTTATTTCAAATTGTGAACAAAACAAAGTCTCTGCTCTCACGAAGGATTCTAGTGGAGGAGACTTAAATAGGTAAACAAATGAATAGGTGAAATGCTTTGATCCATAATAATTCTGATTATACTTTTGGTAACAATAATGAATTAATAATACTTTCTGTGTAAAAATAAAGCAAGATAAGGGGCTAGAGCAGGATGACGTAATTTAGAATCCCACTATAGATGACACCGTGTTATTCACTACTCTTTCCTGTATGTTAATCCATATCCTGAACTAGGAGATAGACTTCTTGGGCACACAAATCATGCCTATAAATTCTTTATTCTCTATGATATCTGTTAGAGTGTGAAGTACACAGCAAATGTTCAGCAAATTCCTATCAACTGACTAAAACTGAACTGGCTAAAGAGGATTCCTTCAAGTTAGATGTTATCTAATTCCACGAGTTACTACTTGACATCATTATGAAATAAATAGGAACTTTACAAATGCAGTCTCCTCACTATTTCCAGACTAGGAGGTATCTTATATACTCCTCATCCTTGCAACTGATCTGATGCCAACACAGAGCCTAGCCTTCCATTTCAATTTCTTTGGGCACCTTCCCCAAGGATGTTCCATCAAACCACATACCAACCATCTGACCCCAATCTATGGATGCCTAATCCTGAGAAAAACCTCTTTCCTCTGGAGCTGCTCTGGAGCTATGAAGAAAAGAGCAGAGATTGTTTAACCACATGGAAAGGAAAGTATCTTCCTTCCTCATTTTGCCAAAACATGTGAGCCCTTTCAATGAGGGATACCTCAAAACTGACCAGGGCTTCCCTGGTGGCGCAGTGGTTGAGAGTCCGCCTGCCGATGCAGGGGACACGGGTTCGTGCCCCGGTCCGGGAAGATCCCACATGCCGCGAAGCGGCTGGGCCCGTGAGCCATGGCCACTGAGCCTGCGCGTCCGGAGCCTGTGCTCCGCAACGGGAGAGGCCACAACAGCGAGAGGCCCGCGTACCGCAAAAAAAACCAAAAAAAACAAACAAACAATAAAAAAAACTGGGGCTTCCCTGGTGGCGCAGTGGTTGGGAGTCCGCCTGCCGATGCAGGGGATGCGGGTTCGTGCCCCGGTCCGGGAGGATCCCGCGTGCCGCAGAGCGGCTGGGCCCGTGAGCCATGGCCGCTGGGCCTGCGCGTCCGGAGCCTGTGCTCTGCGGCAGGAGAGGCCGCAGCGGTGAGAGGCCCGCATACCGAAAACAAACAAACAAACAAACAAAAAAACTGACCAGAAAGCAACAAGAAAAGAAAGTAACTAAATCCATTTCCTAATGCTAAACAGCTTTTTTCCCTTCCCTATTCCTTTTCCCTAGCAATTCTCCCACCAGAATCACTAAACACTAAAAAACCACTCGAGCCAACAAAAACAGACCCAAAGGCAAGTCCTGGCAGGTGGCAAGTGTCTGACCTTTGGGACAAATGCATCCTTTGTCTCTGAATAGAGTAGCAAGAGAAAGAAACACAGCGTCAGCCAAGTAGGAGAACTCTGCTGCAGCACTCTGCAAAACAAAGTCACCAGCCTTCGCCTAAAGCTCCCACTATCCTGATTCCTTCTGTAATATTAGGAACCACCTAATATTTGTGCTTTGTGAGGCACATTTCATAGTTTTTTTTAGCTTTCACCCAACTACAATTTGTTGAATACCTTCTAGTAGAAGGTCCAGTGTTAGGTGTTATAGGATATTCAAACCTGAGTAAGAAGAAAGTCTCTGCCACTTGCAATACGGTATTTCCCCCAAATACAAAGTGGAGTCAACCACTGTTATTACCTAAGCTGAAGAAAAAATCCTTGGGGATCCAGGCCCATGTGAAGTGTAGCCACTTGCTCAAGACAGTTGAAGGTCACGTAGGAACACTGCCCTTCTGGCCCTCCTAGAAGATGTGTCTGAACGCTCATGTAGACAGTGTCATCTGGCCTGCTCTACCTACATACTCCTGTTCACCCAAATAATCAGCTAACACCTTTCCCACTTCTTCCCTGACAGTAGCCAACAGATAACTGGCCCTGGGTACCTACTACCCAAGCAGGAGGCAGTCATTCAGAAATGTGACTTGGGTTATGATCTCAACACTGGGAAGATTACAAAACTGCTCAACTCTCTGAACCAGGGATTGTGGAGCTGGAAAGGTAGGGAGGGGAGGTTGGCTCATCTGGGACTCACCTGTCATCTAAGGAAACTCTGACATCTGCGGGGGTATTTACTATAAGGAACCAGTCCTTGACTCATAAGAAAGACCTTTCTGTATCGTTTATCCAGCAATTTGCCAAGTGTCAGTTAATAGCGTAATGCATTTTACTCTTTAAATGAACTATATACTCAAAGTTGGCCCCAGCAAATACAGCCTCTACTTCCTGAGGTCTCTTTCTCATGTATGAGTCTTTAGTGTCACTGGGCTTTCTCCACACTCCTTCAACACACTCAGGGGGTAAGGACTGAGTGTGGGCGACAAACAGCACAGTCTGTAGGAAACCTCACATGAATTTGGCTCCCGTGCCCCGCCAGCCACAATGCTGCACCCTCCCTCATGTAAAAGGATGAAATGCCTATCTGGCCCTGCAGGAGGTCATTGACTTTGAGCTGTTTTCCTGGTGGTACTAAATTATGGTGAGTCTGATATACTTACTCTCCCAGAACAAATCATGCCCATTTGTGAGCGACTGGCCAGTTTAGGGGTAACATCTGTGGTCAACAAGTTGCTATTTTGGGGCAAATTACATGAAGTTAAATTTCACAGTCTTGGTCTCATCAGTGCCAGTCTGCAACTCAAAGAGCTAATCGACAGCATCTGCCAAGCTGCAATCAGTCTAACGTGGGCACAAAAGCAGAGGGGTCGTGTTGGACTTCTGAGCCTGCGGGAATGGTCTATGTGTGTATCAGTGGAAGGAAAGGACGTGCAGGGGTAGGAAGGTGATGACAGGAAGGCAGTACCATGTGTTGGTAAGATGGCAGGGAGGGCAGCCCCCAGAGTCCTGGTGAAGCAGCGGGGAGAAGTGGGAAACAGGATGGGTGAGGATGCTTTTCCATATTCATGCACTTAACAATGTCTGGGGCTGACCACAGATAATGCATGTAGTGATAAGCAAAAGGGACACAGTGCTGCTCTAGTAGAACTGCCATTTTAGCAAAGATGGAGTCAAATTATAGAAGGTTTAGGGGTTTTGCTTGTTTTAAGAAAACTAGGTGAAAGATACCACCTAAGAGGAAACTCTCTCTGAAGGCTGGGTGACATGAGGAGGTGGTTGGTGGGACTGTGACTTGTAGCTGCTGCCCTGCCCCCCGACCCTGCCCTATCCCCACCCCTCCTGAGAGCTGGGGACTAGCTGAGAAAAAACAGGGGTGAGGGATCCTGGGCATACATCCAGAGAGAACTCTTATTTGAAAAGATACATACAGCCCAATGCTCATTTTAGCACTATTTACAATAGCCAAGACATGGAAACAACCTAACTGTCCACTGACAGGTGAATGGATAAAGAAGATGTGGTACAGGGAGATCAGCTTGGTGCTTTGTGACCACCTAGAGGGGTGGGATAGGGAGGGTGGGAGATGCAAGAGGGAAGAGATATGGGAATGTATGTATATGTATAACTGATTCACTTTGTTATAAAGCAGAAACTAACATGCCACTGTAAAGCAATTATACTCCAATAAAGATGTTAAAAAAAAAAAAAGAAGATGTGGTACATATATACAATGGAATATTACTCAGCCATAAAAAATGAAATAATGTCATTTGCAGCAACATGGATAGACCTGGAGATTATCATACTAAGTGAAGTAAGTCAGACAGAGAAAGACAAATACCATATGACATCACTTGTATGTGGAATCTAAGATATGACACAAATGAACTTATCTACAAAACAGAAACAGGCTCACAGACATAGAGAACAGACTTGTGGTTGCCAAGGGGGAGGGGGAGTGAGGGAGAAATGGACCGGGAGTTTGGGATTAGCAGATGTAAACTATTATATATAGAATGGATAAACAACAAGGTCCTACTGTATAGCACGGGGAACTATAGTCAATATCCTGAGATAAACCATAACAGAAATGAAAAAGAATGTATATATGTGTATAACTGAATCACTTTGCTGTCCAGTAGAAATTACCACAACATTGTAAATCAACTACACTTCAGTAAAGTAAATTAAGAAAAAAAAAAGACAGGGGTGGGGGGGAAGGAAGAGGAGCAAAAGTGTGGAGCAGACCAAACCCTCTGCAGATCACAGGGCTGAGCCTTCACAAATTACGTTTTCAAATGAAAACTGTCATTGCAAAAAAAAAAAAAAAAACATCAGGTGGAAGGAAGGGTGAAAGAGAAAAGAACAAAGATGGCTGCTCTTATGAAAACAGGGACTCCAAACATCAACATTAATAAGCAGATTTACTGGTGGGAAGAAATTCCAATCAATACTAATAAAGCTCAGCTGGCCCACCTTTTCTTGCTGGGTTTAATAACACTTCCCGGCCCTTATCTGATTGGAGTCCACACACATGCATACTAACGAGGCCACCAGCACCGAATTTACTGCTAGGCTTCCACGGGGCCCAACAGGCATCATTGCTGTCCCTGAGTGCCTGTCAACCATACAGGAGTCTCGTGCCATTAGTTCAGTTGGTTTGTTGGTTGGCCTCTAAAGGTTTCAACCCAGGGGTCTGATCACGGCCACACTGCTGAGTCCTGTTATCTGACGGTTATCAGGGATGGCATGTGCAAGACTGGCTGTGTGAAACAGCACAAACTCCCCTACGAAAACAGAAAACCAGAGAACTTCTTCCGACAGTGATTGACTGATGGCCTCTTCTGATATTTCCCTAACGGCCCCAGGTATTCTACGTCATCCCCACCCTCCCGGGAACTCCCACTGATGGGTGCCACTTCCTGAACAGGATCTCAGCCCAATTCCAGGGCTTCTCAGGCCATGTGACCTACAACACTCCAATCTCATACATGAATTAAAACTAATCTCTTTCCTGTCGCCCCAGTACAGGCAGGAATCGTTGTATGTTCTACCAGCTCAGAGAGAAGGGGAAGTGGGTTCTGTAAGCAAACGTTTCTCCTCCCCCGGTGTGTGCTTCACTTCTGGTGTCAGGGTGGGATCGTGGGAGGAACAGATAGAGCTCTTCTCAGGTGAGGGCTTATGACAATGAGATAGTCCCCTTTCTGTGGCCTGTCCCTGTTTCCTCAAACTGGCTCGTGGTGACTTTTTCCTTGTGGCAATGTGTCCAAATGCCAGTCTTTTGTGGCAAGCTTTTATTGGTTCTTAGGAGAGACCCCCTCCAGAAGGGTCTGGGTGTGAGGTGTCCACCCAAAAGTTCACCACGGAGCTCCCATCCATCCATCCTCTGGTCTTTCTCAGAGGAGGCCCAACCCACACCTTCTTGCTTCTGCGACCCCTTACCTGGTAGACAGCTTTCTCGGCAGAAGAAGGGGGAGAAGCGCAGAAGAGAAGATGCCAGCAAGACGGCTCAAGCCCTGGCACCTTCCAAGAGGCCCATCCAACAGACATGAACCTCGGGTATTCTAGCCTTGCCAGATGGCCACAGAGCAGACTGCTGGATGGCAACCCCTTTCCAGACTCTCCATTTCTCCCCTGACCCCATCTCCAAACCACAGCAGCTTTGGGATTTTGCAAACCTGGTGGCTCGACAACTTTCAGAGGTGAGGTAATCACTAGTCCTGATTTAACTGAGGGGGAAGAGTTTTGGGCACCCCCAAATTTTATGAGTTATTTTCTTGGGATCTTCCTCTCTCAGCATCAGAGAGGGGAAATACTCCTTCTCCTTCCCCCAGGGATAGGGAATGGAGGAAATCAAGAGCATCTATTTACAAACACCTCACTCCCCCTAAACCCCTTTCTTCTCTTCTGGTCCCTTAATATTGGCAGGTAGGTGGCGGGAGGGGGCACGTAGGGCTGCTTCTCTGACTCGGGACTTTCAATAAGCCCTGGCAGCCCTCTGAACTTAGAACGTGGGGTTAATTGCCTCTTGTCCCAGCTCTGGATCTTCACCAGCTTCCCAGAATAAAAAGAAAAATCTCTCTTGGCATCACGTTCCAACAGTTACCCACCCTTAGCTCAGATCTCCACTGACCACATGGGGCACCTTGAGGAAGACTAGATGGTTCCAGAGAAATCCATTCCTAAGGACAGGAAATCCCGAAAAACCCACCCTCCTGGCCATGGTTTAGGGATGGCATCTCCCCGCTTAAAGGACCACAGCACCTTTACAGGCTTAAGCTGAAAGCTACCCGCTTCCTCCCCAGCATCTCCCCTACACACACCAGCAATGCACTGACACACATGCTCACGGCACCTCCACAGACTCACACACACAGACCCATGACTCTCTCTGCGTAGAGAATGGTACCTTCATCCCCAAAGCCAAATCTCAACCTTCGAGGCCCAGACCCTACACTGAGCTCTAACCGAGACTTCACTGAACCGTGAAATCACTCCCTCGGCCATCATCAGAGCACAGTACCGAACCAAAGCTTGTCTGCCAAGCCAGGAGAGCAAAGCAGCAAAATGAGGCTATGCCCTTAGCTGAATGAGAGTAGAGAGCTATGATTTTCCTGGAAGTCATTCATTCAACAGTATATTTGAACCCCTACATTATCATAAACACTCTAGATGGTACTAAGGATACAGCAGTGAACAAAACTCTAATTACACAATTATAACAGTGGGCTGTCCTCGTCCTAAAATTATTAACCTATGTGTTTTTACTGCTGCTGCTGCTACTATTACATTCTCTGAAAATTCCTGCTAGAAAAATCACAGGCACTCACCGTCCCCATCCCTGCCCCTCCACACACACGGCTCATAAACGCCGTCAGCCCTCGGTTTCGCTCGCTCACTCACTGCAAGGCTTTACGTGCCCGTGATATATGACAACATAAACGGAGCCTGCTCCTCTTGAAACTTTCCATAAAAATACACATCTAAGTGATGAATATTTTATCCAGGGGAGAAAACAATCTCAGGGCCATTTCTAATAACACGTCAACCCCAGACAGGAGTAGGAGGGAGCTGGAGACTAATGAGGTGGATAAGTACCAGCACCAGGAGAAGGCAGGGCCGGGGGCGACCAGAGGGGGAGAGAAAGGAGGCAGAGCGTGGCCGCAACAGCCCCGCCTGCAGAGGAAGAAACCGAGGCCCACGGAGGGGTGGTTTGGGAAGCTCACACCACAGGGGACTAGACCAGTCCTGAACGCCAAGATGTTTAACCCTGGCCTCCGAGAAGAGCACTGTAGGATGCTCTGCGAGCAGGTAGCAGGTGTAGGGACGGAACTTGGAGGGGTCTGTGAAACCCCATAGGTAAGCGAGCTGCCACTCCAAAATGCAGATGGGTTTCAGCCTGTTTGCCCTGCGCATGCTCTTGTGTCTAAAGTCTCTCTCTTTTGCCTTCGTGGGTGTGTGTCTATCTTCTCCATGATCCTGGAAGCAGCTCGATGGAAGGAATAATGTCCCTCCCCTCCGCCTGGAAGGTTCCTGAGAAGAGGGAAGCTGTGTAGCCTCTCTCCACCCCAGCCTCTCTGGGAGCCTCTGAAGTCAGAGTGCAGAGAGGGGCCCCAGCTGAGAGCTGAGGAAGAAGAGGCAGCAGGGGCTGCCAGGCTCTGAAAATTCACCGGACTTGGCCCTTCTTGCTGTGGACCGAGAAGCCAGCCTCGGTCCCCTCCTTGTGGGCAGCCCTGGAGCCCCTGGGGGCAGGAAACCTCCACAGCTGCCTCTGGAAACCTGTCTTCCTCTCCTCTCCTCAGCCCCTCAGTCTACTGGAGCAGTAAAAGATGCTGCAGAGAAGCACAGATTGTTTACAGTCGCTGGAATGAGAGAGAAACTGCATTTAGTCATTCATTCAACCTGTGCTTACTGAGCCCAGGAACTGCGGTAAATGCTGGGACAAGAAATGGAGGAGGTAGAGGAGACCTGCCCCTGCCCTCATGGAGCTCACAGTCCTACAGAGAGGCGGGCAGGGGGCGGGACGGGGAGGGGGATGGGCAGCTATGGTCGCGCAGAAGCCAAGCACAAAGGAGGGCAAGAATCACCCTGCGGGGGGAGAAAGTCATAGGACACTTCTCAAAGGAGTGCTGACGGTGACAGGACACAACCACCACGTGCATTTGTTTTCCTGGTGGATAGCTGAGTCTCTCTCCAGGAACTGCCCTCAGTCAGAGCTGCCAAGGGCCCAGCCGCTTCCTAGAGGCAGCTGCATCCAGTACCTGGTCAAGAGGGAGAGGGCTGTAAAGGTCTAGCCTCTCTGTCTCAACTGTGAAGAGCATCCCAGCTCCAGAGCTACCCGTGGGGCTCACTAAGGGAGGCCTCTTTGTGAATGACAGCAGCTCAATCTTCCCTCTGCTTAAACCCTCTTCCCGCGCTCCCTCAAAGGTGTTTGTCCAAAGAGCACTTCCCAGAAGAGACTCTGCACTCAGGATACTGAATATAATTCCCTGTGCTATACAGTAGGACCTTGTTGTTTATCCACCCTGTGACAAACCATAACGGAAAAGAATATGATAAAGAATACACACACACACACACACACACACATAGAGAGAGAGAGAGCTGAGGTACTCTGCTGTCCAGAAGAAATTAACGCAACGTTGTAAATCAACTATACTTCGATAAAATTTTTTAAAAACCCAAAGGGGAAAAACAAAGAACGTGCACTCAAATCTCCACCTTGGAATCTCTTTCCCAGATAACCCACTACCTCAGCCAGGTACAGGGCACAGGCAGAGGTTTTGGGGGAAGACATCTCTGAAGGAGATAAGTCTGATGCATAAATAACTTACATTTTAAACAAGTAAAGCACTAATTATTTGTCAAAGATGAAACCTTCTCCCAAAGCACTCAAAGTTATGAGACGTCTGGAGGAATCTATACGGAAAATTCTAATGCCTGGAGGAGTTCTCTCGAAACTTAATTCCCGCCACCTGCTTCCCTGTGGACCCTCTTCATTCTTCACAACCCTGTTTATCCACAGAAACAAAATGTTACCGCTGTCACAAGGAATACAAATGGGGGGAAAGCTGCCCTGGAGGCAATCAATAACGCCGAGGGAACAATGTCACTGCAAACTTTTTATTTTTTTTTTTAACTGCTGGTCATGGATTTTGAAGCAGAAAGAAAGGAAACTGAACTCTTCACATTGTAGCTGACTGTCAGTAAGGACAGCCTGTTTCCCTAAACTAAACTAGAGTCTAGTTTCGCCACTTTGCAGAAAAATCAGAGCTCAGGCATAACTGAAATGGCCTTGAGAGTGAATTAAAAAACCAGCTTCCCTTTCCAAAACTTCAACATTACAAAACCTTCAGGAGCTCAGCCATTCTGCAAAGCTTGCACGCCTATTTACAAAGGTAAAAGCTTCTCCAAAGTACCTTGGTTACCAGAGCAGCCTGGGAGACAATAAACCAATTTGTTTTCCCCTCCATAAATCGTTCATAATGTTGCTATGACATTTAAAGTTTAAAACGGTTTTATGACTTGAGATTAAAAAAGAATCATTCCAATAAATTTCTTATAACCGAGAGGATTCCTGGCATTTTGATTAAGTCGTTCCTTGTGATGGTAAAACTGTATCTTGAATAATGAAGGGGGAAAGCATTCATCACTTTAAAGTCACTGGTGGCTGGTCCTGGAAGCCAACAGCCCAGCTGCCTCTCCTCGGGGATTACTCAGAAACACAATTAGAAAAACAAACTACCAATCTTCTAGCAGGGTTAGAATTTTCAGAAGAATTACTAAATCTGAGCTGTCTCTAAAATGGTGCAGGATCATCAGAATGGGGACAAGGAGGGCTGGGTGCCCTCCTTCCAGCTGATCGTGGAATAGGGGTGGGGGAGGGCAAGGGTTCTGGATCTTGTCTCATGGACGGCACTTCCACTGGGGGCTGCGGTAGGGCAGCACTAAGAACCTCTGCAGGCACTTAAATTTGTGCAGTGGAGTATGCGTCACATCATACAAGGAACCCAAGACTTGTGAAGAGTCAGGACATCGCTGCTGAAACCCACACTCTGGCTAATGTCAGGATTCTTGACACCACAGGATGTGTGCATCCGAGTGGTGTCAGTCTTCAGAAGATGTCCTCATTCCCGTTGAGAAATCATCACTTCTGAAGATGAGACAAGCCACTGAGAAGTAAATGTTGGGTTTCAGTGGGGTTAAAAATATCTTTTTCACCTCTCCTCCCCTACCACGCTAAGCCGTTCCCGGCAGGGGAGAAGGGAACTGAAGCAGCATTTACTGAACGCCTACCACGTGCTCGTCACTGTGCTCAGAGCTTTCCATCATTTAAGCTGCAGAGAAATCCTGAAGTAGATATTAATATCACCATTTCACGGTTGAGAAGACTGAGGTTCAGAGAGCTGAAGTAACCCACCCAAGAACACAGGCTGTGGAAGGCAGATTCCAATCCCAAGACTGAGAGTGCTTTTCCTGCTGTACAGACAGATCTATTTCTCCAACGTACTTCCGGACGCACACATGATAACCGTGGCTCGTACAGGCAAGTCACCTACAAAGCGGTTAGAAACCCAAGCTAGCTGAAGCATAAGTCGATGCTGAGTTTTGGATTTTAGAAAAGAGAGAACGCCTTGTGGCTGGAAGAGTCAAACAGCTTTGGAGAAGAGCGTGAAACGTAAGCTGGGCGTGAAGGCAGAGTCACGTTTAGATGATGAGAAATAGGAAAGAAAACACTTCAGGAACCAGCACAAAGGCCTGTGCTGGGAATTGGGAGGTGGGGACTGACAGTAAATTTCCTCCTCGTTGGCCGTAATGAGCCTTTGGTACATGCGTCCCAGGATAGAGGATGACTCATTATGCTGTTTTAAAAGGCAGAACGTGAGGAGTGGGGTCCAATTTAATAAGAATAAAAAATTGCATTTATGGATATCTTAATCTTTTCAAACCTTTCCCTTCTTCGTTTTTATGCTGTCATAATGCCACAGGGTTAACAGGGCACGCATTATACCACTCAATTTAAAGAGAGGAAAAATGAGGCGTAACTGACCCACGACTGCCCCAGGTTAACGGTGAACCTAAAACTCAAGACTCGTAACTGCCAGACCCTGCAGGGGGATGGATGATTTCCCACGAAATGGCCACAGAGAACTGACCAGAGCTCTGGGTTCTCCTCCACACACTCTCCTTCATACAGTTTCACAAGTTCAGCAGCCCTGCCGGCTTACCATGGACTTCCTAGAGGACCAGGGACTCTGAATATTAAAGCCCACACAAGACCACACTCTGCTACAGCAGCAACAAAGACCCAACACAGCCAAAAATAAATGAAATAAATTAATTTTTTAAAAAAAGATTTACTATTTTCTAAGCCTTGTTGTATATATCCTTCGTATATAAACAACAAAACGCATTCCCTCACTGCCAGTGGCTCAATACTGGCCCTTCATTCTAAGAACCTAAGCCTTGGTTGAAAAAAAAAAAAGAGATGACATCTGATCCTGCCTCCTTCACCCTACTTTCAATAATAAAAATAACAGTGAAAACAAAAACAACAATAATACCTAACTTAGCACTTTGAATGTATTATGCCATTTGACCCTCACAATGACCCTGTGAGGTAGGTACTATTATTAATCCCATTTTATAGATGAGCAAACTAAACCACTAGATGCCCAGGGCAGTCAGTGGCAGAGCCGAGACTGAAACCTGGGAGTCGGGCTCCAGGGTCCATGTTCTTAACCACTGCACTGCCATCTACCACCTGGGAGGCCCCGCCCAATGAGAGGCTGGTGGTAAAGCACAGAATACCTTCCCCCTGGTGAGCGGGGGTCTAGAACAGTCTGTTGCCTGCTCCCCAGTGCACCACGGAGAACCAGAGCCCTGGATGTGGCATGGGCATCAAGCTGCAGCCTGGCTCCCGTCTCCAGCCTCCTCTACCCACCTTCTCACTGGAGTCCCCTGCCTCCTACTCTGGGGTCCTTGGCTTGGACCCTGATTCACCCTTTCATCCATTTGTTCTTCATTCATTCATTTGTTCGTGCATTCATTGAACTTACAAGTAACTATTAAAGATTTACCATTTTTAGGACTTCCCTGGTGGTGCAGTGGTTAAGAATCCGCCTGCCAGTGCAGGGGACACAGGTTCGAGCCCTGGTCCGGGAAGATCCCACATGCCGTGGAGCAACTAAGCCCGTGCGCCACAACTACTGAGCCTGCGCTCTAGAGCCCGCGAGCCACAACTACTGAAGCCCGCGTGCCTAGAGCCCGTGCTCCACAACAAGAGAAGCCACCAGAATGAGAAGCCCATGCACCTCAATGAAGAGTAGCCCCCGCTCGCCACAACTAGAGAAAGCCCGCACGCAGCAACAAAGACCCAACACAGCCAAAAATAAATAAAATAAAATAAATTAATTAAAAAAAAAAAGATCTACTATTTCCTAAGCCTTGTTGTAGGCTGGGGGGATACAGGCTTTCAAAGTAGCTACTGTTTCTGTTAACCCTAGCATCACGTCCCCTTAAACAGAGCCCCAGAAGCTCTGTACCTCCTCGCATCTGCCCCAGCACCCATCTCGAGAACACCAATGCAGGCCACAATCAGGCCTGAGTTCACAGTGGCTCGCTTGGCTTTAGTAACTGGGTCAGGCCCTTTTCCCAGGTGTCTGTGGGAGCTTTCCCCAAGTTCCATGAGTGGGCACCAAGCAGATGGAAACGTTCAAATAAGACAACAGCAACTCCCGAGGACGGCCCATCACTTCTGGTGACAGTAAGCACGGTGGGATATGGAATGAGAGAGCAAACACAGCTCTCCCATCAGTCTCCCCTGAAAGCTTCTTGGACTCTGTTTCATGTAAACACCATCTTGCCGCTAGGTTGTTTTATACCCCTTTTATGTGAATAGTTTCATATTGTGACTTTTCAAGCCATCGCACTTCAAAGCCAATTTGCTGAGCTCTCCACACACACTTGGGAACCAGCATCTGTGCGGTGTGACACACCTGCTCAAATAGCCCAGGTTCAGTACAGGCCATGGGAAGTGGGTCCCTGAGGGAGGCTCTGGAGCCCCTGGGGCACTTGGGCAGATTTATAAAATAAAGCTATCTGGGGGGAAACTTGGGAGTCTCAGCCACCAGAGGCTTTAGAAGAAATGAGGTTTTCACAACTCAACTCAATCGTATTCCTCACAGCTCCCAACTCAATGTTATATACACAGTGGGGGTCCGCTAAGTCTAGAAAATAAAAACAGTAACTAGATTACTGGAGTATTGCTAAATAGAGGCCCTTCGGGACGTGCCTTAATAAGCAGATAAAACCAATGTGCCCTCGTCACAGCTAGCAAGAGCACTGCTTAGGGGCCGGGATCCAGATTTTGAACGGGCTCACACATGCCCCTGTCATTTTCTGTTAATACTATTAACAAGTCAAGTAGCTTGCTTTTGCATAAAAAACCAGTTCAAATTTCTGCTCAGGCTGTCCTCAGATTATGAATCAAATATTTTTTTTCTTGCAATCTATTAAATTTAATTCTCTGTATTACATTTCAACCCACACTGTTATCTGCAGACCAGTAAGGCCACCTGGGACCATCTGAAAGAGTCCAGAGAAGTCCTGACCAGCTCAATTCAAAGCATCGTTATCTATCACTTCCCTCTAACTAAAAGCCCCAAGCCATCTTTGACTCCACTCTCCCCTCATTCTTACCCATCAAGACTCATTCATTATCAAGTCCTGTTTCTCTCACTTTCGTGATTTTCTCAAATCATCCCATCCGACCCCCTCCCACTTCCACGGCGAAGATTCAAGCCCTTCTCATTGAGGGCGCAGATCATTGTAACAACCTTCTTACCTATCACTATGCCTCCATCCTTGCCACCACCAGCCGCCGCATACTCTCCATACTAAGACTGGGCTATCGTTTTAAAAATATGATCCTGTTAATCCTGTGTTTAAAGCCATGCAGAGGCTCCACAGCGCCTGGGTAGGGTTAAGCCCCAGCTCCCTGGCCTGTTCCTCAAGCCTCCCCTCTCAGCATGAGACAGGCTGTGACCTGGGACCCTTTGCTGCAGTGCTTGCACCTGGACAAACATCTCCTCAAGCAACAGAATACAAAGGAACTACAAGGGACTAAAAATAAATGCGTGCATGCACAGCTGGGGAAAATTATGGACAAGAAGATACAAAGAGACTAAAACCCCAACTACCACTTCTGAAGAGCTGCGGGAGGGAAAGCACCTTGTCGGAGTAAAAGCAGGGTACTGCGCATGTCCCCGGCACATAGCACCACCAAAAAGGGTGGGAAAACGACCTAAGCCCCGCCTCTGGCCCAACCCGTGGACACACGCCTACCCTCACCCCATATAAAGAACCAGCTCGCTGCCCCTGGGCAAGCAAGCGAGCGAGCAAGGGAACCTGTTGCTTATTTTCGCTTCCTTGTGCTGCAGCAGGGGCCCCCAATAAAGCCTTGCCTCAATTTCTTGTCTGGCCTCTTATCAATTTCTATCGATTAAGGAGGCCAATAACCCAGGTCTGTAACAACCACAGTCCTCCACATGGGCCTGACACCTCTGCTCCAGCCACAGTGAACCTCGTTCTCTCCAAACACACATTCATCTTCCCACCTCTGCTCCCATGGCTTCCTCTCCAACAATGCCCTCTTCCCCCGCCCAGCAGGCTTAGCAAAATCACACTCAAATCTCCACATCCAGCCCCTGTGTTACAGTCTCTGAAGCGTTCCCCTGGCTTCCCCAGGCTGAGCTGATGCTCCCTCTTCCGTATTTCACTGTCACTTTATGTTATCACTGAGCACAGCACTTAGTCACACCATATTCTGGTAAGCTATGGGTCATCCTGCCGTGTCTTTTCCGTCTGTATATCCCCAAGGAGCAGTGCACTGCCAGGCACAGCAGACACTGAGAGAATGTTAGCTGAACTGATCAGTTGGATCACAGAGTAATTCAGGCTGCTGAGGCCCAGGATAGTACAATCTAGGATCAGGCATCTAGACTGAACCTTAAGTAAGAGGAGGAAAAAGAGGAGCGTCATTGAGAAGACGACATGAACTTAAGTGTACGGTAAATGTCCTTCCTCACGGCCTTCAACAAATATTTAAAGGAACCTATTAAGTACCAGGTATTGGCGATCTAATAATGAGCACAACCAGACATGATTCCTGCCTTAATGGAGCTTACGGCCCAACAGGGAAATAAAGCAACTGAATCATTTAACAAATAAATAAAAAACTGTAATGAGGCCCCAAAGAGGTAGAACATACTATTTAGAGAGGATAGGAGGATTTGACTTGAAGACCAGAAAAGGTTCTCCTGAAGAAGGAATGACTAAATTAAGTTCTAAAGGGAAACTTTATTAAGCAAGTGAGAGAGGGATAGTATTCTAAGCAGATGGAATAACTTGTGCACATGCCTGTGGCAGGAAGGGAAAGAGTGCATGCAAGGAATGAAAGAGAACTCATGAGGCTGAAGTGCAGAGAGCGAGGGATGCACAGCAGAAGTTGAGGCTGGAGGGGTAAGAAAGGTGAGAGGCCAAGAGCAACCTCTTTGCCCTTTCCAGGTCAGTTCAAGAATTTTGTCTTCATCTTCAAAGCAAGGAAACCACTGAGTGTTTAAGCAAAGGGTGTCATGATCAGAACTGTGTTTCAAAAAAGTCATTCTCATTACAATATGGAGAATGGGGCTTCCCTGGTGGCGCAGTGGTTGAGAGTCCGCCTGCCGATGCAGGGGACATGGGTTCGTGACCCGGTCTGGGAAGATCCCACATGCCGCGGAGCGGCTGGGCCCGTGAGCCATGGCCGCTGAGCCTGCGCGTCCGGAGCCTGTGCTCCGCAACGGGAGAGGCCACAACAGTGAGAGGTCTGCGTACCGCAAAACAAACAAACAAACAAAACAATATGGAGAATGGACTGGGGGTAGGACTGGGGGAATGAATGGAGGTTGACCACAGAAGAAATTATTTCAGTTGTCCAGACAAGAGGTGAGAGTAGCAATGAAGATTTGGAGACAATGGGCAAATCTGGGAGACATTAGGGACTTAACAATCAACAGACTTGGTAATGGATCGACCTGGAGGTGAGGACAAGATATCAGACATGACTCCTGCAGCCTGGTACATGTAGCAGGAGAAGTAATAGCACTGTTTACTGAGATAACAACTCTTGAAGAGGTCAGATCTTGGGGAAAGGTCATGAGTTGTAGTTAAATATGTTTTGGATGAACCAGGAGGGGGCCACATGTAAGAGAACTGAAACCTGGAACCCCATCAGAGCCTTCTGACTTTCCCTAGATGAAGATATTTGACAAAGTCACTTGACAGGAACCCACACAGTCAAAAGTCATGAAAACTGTGTGCACTGACTGCTACACCCTTCTCCAGGGAGATGCTGAGAGCTTGAGAGGATCTTGCCTCAGGACCAGTGCTGGGAGAATAGAGTGGATGGCAGGGCATACCACTTCCTTCTCTGTCCTTTTATCAGGGACTGGTGTTTGAGAGGGCCAAGGACCACGGAACAGACAGATCTTGGATCTTACAGACAGTTCATAGGCTATGTGCAACCCAGAGGCACAGAGGGGAGAACTGTCAACAATGTGTTCTGGACTAACAACCATTTCAGCTCCGAGGTTAAGTGCAAGGTAAGGAAAGCAGGTGTAGAGAAGTAAGGTTGGAAAGGTGACCTGGGGTCCAATATGAAAGCCTCTGATTGGCAGGCCTCTGACCCTCACCCTGTGGGAAGAGGGAGGGGAGCTTTCAAAGGAGACTCTGATCCATGTTCTGAGAAGGTAATGAGGCAGTGGAAGGGCTGGGCTGAAAGGGCAAAAGAACACAGTCGATAATATGAAACACAGCAAGAAGACTATTGGAAGGGTCCTATGAAGAAATGATGAGAGCCTAACAACAAATTAAAAGAAGGAAAAACATGCAATTATAAAAATTCATAAAACCTGAGTTTAGAAGTGTCAAGAGAGATTATTTGAGCAACCCCTTCATTTTTTCAGATAAAGCATGGAGAACCATTCCACCCATGAGGTTAGCCCTTCCTGTCACCTTCTCCCCCTATCCTTCTAGTTAGCCTACCTTTATGAAATGTGCTGAATTTCTTTTCCTTCAAAACCCTCCTGTTTTTTTTTTTTAAAGTTCCTTTGTCGTTTCCTGATCATGGACTCACTAAATGTGCCTTCCCCCTCTCAGTCAGACTGAGGTTCTATAGAGGCTTTGGAACAGGAAAATTAAAACCTTTACTTAACTCTGGTCATTACAGTGAAGTAAATGTAATTTTCTCCATGATGCTTGCCTGTGAGCAACAGTGTCACATTAACCCACCTCTATTGGCCACCAGCTCTGAGAACAGCCCCTAAACCTTTTGCAAATGTAGAACAAAACAATCGAAAATACAGAATCACACACATATATGCAATATCTATACAACACATATATGACTTAGCATAATACTGATTCTTTTACACAAAACACTGAACCAGTAAAAACAGTTTCAGAATTTTATTAATTTCCTACACCTAACACTGAAACGGCAAAAACAGGAAAAGAAGCTAATGCTTTTGCTGGATTGGAGAGAAATCAAGATGTGTTTGTCAAACACAATGACCCCAGTGGGATAACCATGACAGTGGGTAACCCAGGGGTAACAGTTCAGTGACAGCAAGAGACATCTAGGCAGTTGGAAGCCAGTCTCGCTCATTTGTTTATTTCCCACCTCCAGGTTGGAGAGGCTGGCAGATGGGAAAGCGGAATAGTCAAGGTCTATAAGGATGCAAAGGCATCATTCCTGTCAATAGTGACAGTTTCTCGCCTTGTCCATCTTGAAACAGTTTCAATTTCACCTTCCTTTGCCACCCAAAAAGTAGGGCTGGAGGCAAAGAGAACAGCCAGGAAGACATCCAGGGAGAGCGGGAATAGAAAGCAGGGGGAGGAGAGAGACGAATCCACCAACTGGTCAGTTGCCCTGTTTAGACAGTGGGGCACTACAGGCAACCACTGAAAAAAGACCTTGACAGGCTCCCCTGGCCAACTCAGAAGATGATCACCAAGGAGTCGCATGGCTGGCCTGGAACACTGAGCGGACCCCGGGCTGACTCATTCAGACTAGGCCGCAGGTGATTCCATCAACGCTCTCTAAAGTTCCCCCATGGAAGTGGATATTCTTTTTGAGGATAGTCAACCTTTATGGGTAATGTACATTTTCTCAGAGGGTGGGTTCACAGGTACTGCATAAATACCAATTGTAAGGGATTACCCTAAGCCATCTCCAGAGGCACAGACCTACCCCTGCAGCTCTTCACCCCCAGCCACGTACGCACTGCTATTCAGGGGCCCTTCCACCACCCCCGTGTGGCCTTGATATTACCAAAGTGCCCAAGAACTCAGGTCCTGGAGTTGAACTACTTGAGTAAATGTTCGGCCGTTTAACCTTATATAGTTACTGACACTGTCTGAGCTTTCTAACTTTAAGTGGAGTAATAACAGTACTCTCTAACGTCAAAAGGATGTCCTGAGATTTAACTGAAATAACACATACAGAACACTCAGAAAGTACCTGAAACTTAATGAGTACTCAGTAAATGCTGGCTCTTACTGTCATATTTTCTGTGTATTTTGTCAGTCAAGCGGAGTCAAGAACTCTTTAAAAAGTGAGGAAAAAGTAGTTTGTAGGCTACAGCGAGTGTTGGAATGGGCACAGTTCAACTCATTTTATAGATGAGAAAATTGAAGCCCGATAGGTAGAGTAACTTGGCCAGTTTTATATAGATAGGTAGGGGCAATCTCCTGGCTCCTAAGCCATTGTTCTCTTTAATACACACATGGAACATGATGTATTCAGGCACAAAGACAGAAAGAAATTAAGATAATAACTTATGGTTAGGTCAACTGACTCATTATAGTGTGAATACGTCTGTAACTAGTGTCATTTAAGGAAAGTACTGGAACATGTGTTATGATTTCTGGTTAGAATGAAAAAACTAGACTTTTCCATAAAAAATGTACAACTCAGGGGCTTCCCTGGTGGCGCAGTGGTTGAGAGTCCACCTGCCGATGCAGGGGACACGGGTTTGTACCCCGGTCCGGGAAGATCCCACATGCCGTGGAGCAGCTGGGCCCGTGAGCCAGGGCCGCTGAGCCTGCGCGTCCGGAGCCTGTGCTCCGCAACGGGAGAGGCCACAACAGTGAGAGGCCCGCGTACCGCAAAAAAAAAAAAAAAAAG
>NW_021703774.1:37454525-37571606 GCF_005190385.1 Monodon monoceros | reverse complement strand
CCCGCAACGGGAGAGGCCACAACAGTGAGAGGCCCGCGTACCGCAAAAAAAAAAAAAAAAAAGTACAACTCAGATGAAAAAGTCATTGCATGTTTCCAAGTCATTGTTCAACCCATATTATGTATTGCATAATAATTACTGCTTTCTGGGACTTTAACCATAAAACTCTCTAACTGAACTCTACTGTACTTTACAACCTTGCCCATGTTTTTCGTTCCCATCTCAAATCCCTGCTAAAGCAAAAACGAAAAGCAAGCAACAACAAAGAAACGAGCCCAATTCTGGTTGGCGTGCTTGTTTAGATGAGCCCAAGAACATAAGAGTGGCAAGATGCCAAGGGACTGAGTGACCCAAGTCCTTAGTTTCACAAAGAAACTGAAGCTTGAAAGGGAGAAGAGTCGATGACTTGTTCCATATCATATACCTGGTGGTTTCTCTAAATAACCTTCCTTCAAAACCCTGGAATTCTCCCCAACATCTATTCCTCTTCATAGTGATTAATCCCAGTGCAGTGACACAAGTTTACAAGTCCCATCTCAATCCCTGGCTTATTCAGAAGATGCAGTGCAGTGGGGTAGAGAGAGGACTCGGGAGTGGAAGGGATCTGGATTCAAATTCCCAGACCTGCTAATTACTGCCTGTGACACCTTGTCAAGTCTTTAACCTCAAAGAGCATGAGTTTCCTACTCTAGAAAATGGCAATAACCCACCCTCTCTTTGTTGGATTCACAACATTTGGGGAGACAATGCCTATCAACAGCCTGAACACGGTATTCACAAATAGCAGGCTCTTAGTAAGTCATTACTATGGTTTTATTTGGAAATGTTGCTCAGTATTTTTTCAAATGTTTTAATAATATAAAGTTTATCTTTTCATTTAAAAATCAACATTTACTCACTGAAGCAAACATATACACACAAACATCTGTGTGGATATGTGGTGTATGAGACAGAGAGAGAGAAAAGAAAACAAAACATCACTTCTTGTCCCACCATCAAAGAAAATCATGTCAATATTTTGGTATGTTTTTCCCCAGTTTTCTCCCCAGGCTACGTCATAGATGTTTGCTACATTGTTGTAGTTATATTTAAATGCAATTAAAATCCTGATGATAAAACCATAATGGAAAAGGATATGAAAAAGAATATATATATATATATATATGTACAACTGAATCACTTTGCTGTACACCGGAAACTAACACACACTGTAAATCAACTATGCTTCAATTTTTTTAAATTAATTTTTTAAAAAGATAATGCCCTATGATAAACATATAAGATCACTATTTCTCTTATAACCAAGCATTCTAATCAACAGATAACCTTTAGCTAACAAAGTAGCCTACACACTGTTAATTCTTAATAAATATTTGCTGAAAATCCTGATGATAAATACTACCTCAGAGAGAAGCTGCTCTGGAAGATCCTTTATGTCACATTATAGGATTATTGCCTAAATTAGGAATAATGATCCCTAACAACATTCTTTACTTTTAAGTTTCATCCTGGTGCCACTGTGAAAAGAAGCACCAAACCCTCCGCCATCTTCTGTCATGAGAGTGGCTAAGACATCAGGGTGGCTCACTAGGTGACGAGTGTCCTCAAGAATTTAGTGATAAATTTAGTATTATGCCTGATGAGAGGCCCACAGAGAAATCCAAACTTTTCATACTTCGTTATTATTTGATTTATAATTTTTATTCTACTTCAAGCAACTTTTTCAATTCCAGATTCCAAGGTGGCAGGCTTCATAAGTCCTTGATTATCTGAAAATGTTCTTGTAGTAAGAACTTTTCTTACTGGAAGGAAGAGACACCTGCCCATGTCCAAGAGGATTTACTGTAATGGCACAGGATAAAACTCGAAAGATGAAAGGGCTTCATGGGAACAAGAAAGGAACTGAGGTAGCAACGCTGTCTCCTTTCACAGCCACTCTGCTTCCCTCTGACCCTGGTCTCTTCTCCTGTCTCTCCCCCGATCAGCTTCTCTGCGTCCTCCTAGTTTCTGCTTCTCCCTGAAGGTGTTTTTTTCTGTATTTTTTTTTTTTTTTTTTGCGGTACACGGGCCTCTCACTGTTGTGGCCTCTCCCGTTGTGGAGCACAGGCTCCGGACGCGCAGGCTCAGCGGCCATGGCTCACGGGCCCAGCTGCTCCGCAGCATGTGGGATCTTCCCGGACCGGGGCATGAACCCGTGTTCCCTGCATCGGCAGGTGGACTCTCAACCATTGCGCCACCAGGGAAGCCCTCCCTGAAGGTTAGTTTGCACATGGTTTGACTTGCCACGGTGCTAGCAATACTCTCATCCCTGTGACTTCCCAGCTCTAATCTTCAAACCAACCACAACATTTTCTCTGCTCCAAAATCCCTGAAGAAGAATCTAATTGGCTCGCTCATCTCCATTAGCCAACTCTTAAGTTACAGGTTACTTCCGAGAGATGTCCACTCCTAGTCCAACCAGGTTAGCTGGAGATGGCAAATCACGTGGCTCAAGGGCCCACCTACTCCTCAGGGTCCTTAGGGTTGAAGGTGATTCTACGAGAAGAGGGCTTGACCACAGCAGGCACCTCAAAGCATCTTTAGAGCAGTCCTTCTGTTGACTTCACACATTAAAGCAATTCTACTGGATATAAACTTCTCGAACTACCGTCTTCTCCTCTCAGTACTCGGTTACATCATTTCACTGTGTCTGGCATGAAGTGTTACCAAGCAGACGTCTGACATCTTTTTCCTCCTTATAAGCAACCCTGTTTTATGCTTGGATCCTCATACACTTTCTTCCTTGATTCAGGAATTTTAAAATTATGGCAGACTGTGCCTCCATATGGCTCCCTTTCTGTGTATTTTGTCTGTAATACGGTTAGTCCTTTTAAGCCCAGAAAAGTTTTCTTTTCTCTTTTTAAAAATGATTTCTGCTCTCATTGTTCCGGTTTCATCGTCAGGAACCTCAATAATTCTATTCTATATTTATTACTTCCTCTCATGATATTCAGCTGTTTTTTCTACATTGTGGAGGAACATCTCAAGATTGCCTTCCACATATGAGTCCATATTCTAAAAGTGTCAATTCTGATCTTAACATTCTTCAAGTGAATTTTAATTATGTGTTTGCATCCTTATTCTTCCTATAATCCTTTCTTATCTCCCCTAACTCCATTTTCTTCCCTTCTTCTCCTCTATGTATGGCTTACCACTCCTATTTCTTATATACCACCATCTTCTTGTTTCATTCTGAGTAAAGAATTTTAAAAATATTTCTCCTGTTTCTTACAATAAATCACCTTACAGGTCTGCTCTTGCGCTGAGATGTAGGGTGATGTGGCCTTTATTTTATAGTGGAATTGTTTTTCAATGGCTAAATATTATTTTTTTATATATATAAATCCCTAGATGAAGTAAATTATATTCAGACTTCGCATCTATCAACAACTCGATATCTATCAACAAAAACTATATTGCCTTTTACTTTTTTATATATTACATTCAGCATTATATTTCAGAGATGGAAATAACTCATTTTCATGATGTAGGATAATAGCAGATTATAGCACACAATGAATCCATTCTGATTAAAGTCTATATGGAGAAGAGCAAAGAATACAAAATACATACAATTGTTGAAAGGAAAAATGCCATGTAATATAAAAGATACTCTAATCACTCTTTCTAACTATGAAGAGAAGAAAACCACTAAAAATTCTTACAGCATTTAATCACTCAAAAAAGGACCCATAAAATTACTTTCTATAAAATTAATAGATCATGAGAGATTATCACAAGTAACTATATGCCAATAAAATGGACAACCTGGAAGAAATGGACAAATTCTTAGAAATGCACAACCTTCCGAGACTGAACCAGGAAAAAATAGAAAATATAAAACAGACCAATCACAAGCCCTGAAATTGAAACTGTGATTAAAAATCTTCCAAAAAACAAAAGCCCAGGACCAGATAGCTTCATGGGCGAATTGTATCAAACATTTAGAGAAGAGCTAACACCCATCCTTCTCAAACTCTTCCAAAATATAGCAGGGGGAGGAACACTCCCAAACTCATTCTACAAGGCCACCACCACCTTGATACCAAAGCCAGACAAGGATGTCACAAAGAAAGAAAACTACAGGCAACATCACTGATGAACATAGATGCAAAACTCCTCAACAAAATACTAGCAAACAGAATCCAACAGCACATTAAAAGGATCATACACCATGATCAAGTGGGGTTTATCCCAGGAATGCAAGGATTCTTCAATATATGCAAATCAATCAATGTGATACACCATATTAACAAACTGAAGGAGAAAAACCATACGATCATCTCAATACATGCAGAGAAAGCTTTCGACAAAATTCAACACCCATCTATGATAAAAAAAAAACCTCCAGAAAGTAGGCACAGAGGGAACTTACCTCAACATAATAAAGGCCATATATGACAAACCCACAGCCAACATCATCCTCAATGGTGAAAAGCTGAAACCATTTCCACTAAGATCAGGAAGAAGACAAGGTTGCCCACTCTCGCCACTATTATTCAACATAATTTTGGAAGTTCTAGCCACAGCAATCAGAGAAGAAAAAGAAATAAAAGAAATCCAAATCAGAAAAGAAGAAGTAAAGCTGTCCCTCCTTGCAGATGCCATGATAACTATACGTAGAGAATCCTAAAGATGCTACCAGAAAACTACTAGAGCTAATCAATGAATTTCGTCAAGTAGCAAGATACAAAATTAATGCACATAAATCTCTTGCATTCCTATACACTAATGATAAAAAATCTGAAGGAGAAATTAAGGAAACTTCCCCATTTACCACTGCAACAAAAAGAAAAAAATACCTAGGAATAAACCTACTTAAGGAGACAAAAGACCTGCATGTGGAAAACTATAAGACACTGATGAAAGAAATTAAAGATGATACAAACAGATGGAGAGATATACCATGTTCTTGCATTGGAAGAATCAACATTGTGAAAATGACTATACTACCCAAAGCAATCTACAGATTCAGTGCAATCCCTATCAAATGACCAATTACCTTTTTTCACAGAACTAGAACAAAAAATTTCACAATTTGTATGGAAACACAAAAGACCCTGAATAGCCAAAGCAATCTTGAGAAAGAAAAACAGAGCTGGAGGAATCAGGCTCTCAGACTTCAGAGTATACTACAAAGCTACAGTAGTCCAGACAGTATGGCACTGGCAAAAACCAGAAATATAGATCAATGGAACAAGATAGAAAGCCCAGAGATAAACCAATGCGCATATGGTCACCTTATCTTTGATAAAGGAGGCAAGAGTATACAATGGAGGAAAGACTGCCTCTTCAGCAAGTGGTGTTGGGAAAACTGGACAGCTACATGTAAAAGAATGAAATTAGAACACTCCTTAACATCATACACAAAAATAAACTGAAAATGGATTAAAGACCTAAATGTAAGGCCAGTCACTATAAAACTCTCAGAGGAAAACATAGGCAGAACACTCTATGACATAAATCACAGCAAGATCCTTTTTGACCCACCTCCTAGAGAAATGGAAATAAGGTCAAAACTAAACAAAGGGGACCTAATGAAACTTTAAAGCTTTTGCACAGCAAAGGAAACTATAAACAAGAAGAAAAGACAACCCTCAGAATGGGAGAAAATATTTGCAAAGGAAGCAACTGACATAGGATTAATCTCCAAAATATACAAGCAGCTCATGCAGCTCAATATCAAAAGAACAAACAACCCAATCCAATAATGGGCAGAAGACCTAAATAGACATTTCTCCAAAGAAGATATACAGATTGCCAACAAACACATGAAAGGATGCTCAACATCACTAATCATTAGAGAAATGCAAATCAAAACTACAATGAGGTATCACCTCACACCGGTCAGAATGGCCAACATCAAAAAGTCTAGAAATAATAAATGCTGGAGAGGGTGTGGAGAAAAGGGAACCCTCTTGCACTGTTTCTGGGTATGTAAATTGATACAGCCACTATGGAGAACCTTAAAAAACTATGGAACCACTATGGAGGTTCCTTAAAAAACTACAAATAGAACTACCATACGACCCAGCAATCCCACTACTGGGCATATACCCTGAGAAAACCATAATTCAAAAAGAGTCATGTATCCCAATGTTCATTGCAGCACTATTTACAAATAAATCACAGCAAGATCTTTCTTGACCCACCTCCTAGAGTACTGGAAATAAAATGAAAAATAGACAAATGGGACCTACTGAAACTTAAAAGCTTTTACACAGCAAAGGAAACCACAAACAAGACTAAAAGATGACCCTCAGAATGTTCTCTGTCTTCTTAAACAAACAAGAGTCCAAGCTCCTTCTCAGGCAATGCACATGAAGAATATAACGAGGTGTCAGCACCCAGTCCATTTCCAGTTTCTAATGGGTATTCTCTGATATGGCTCATCTTTCCTCAGTCCATTTCCTTGCTCATCCAATCAACCAACCAATAGGACACATTAAAATGATGATTTCCGATGTGTTGGCAGGGCCCCTCCGTCTCCATTCTCACCTCCAGCAGAAATGCACCACTGCCAGTCCAATCCCACATCTCCCACTTCCTGCCTACTTAACTTATTACCATCAGAGTCAGTCTCCATATTGATGCAGAAAGAGAGGTGCTTATGAAGGGAGGAGGAACAGAACAACTGTATTGGGACAAAATACAACAGCTATGGACTGGCGGAGGGCAGTTCACTTTTCTGGTGGGGACAGACCATGTGTTTCCAAACTGGTGGAACAGATACCAGGAGAGGGGCGAGGGCACTGCACAGCATGGTATGCAGGAGCCACTGAGTTCCTTCTTCAGACCAGCTCCGTGTGCCATGTTAAAGGAAATTTCTCATTGATTCTGACAACAAGCTGAATTCCAGCCCTACTTCCCAGTATTTATTTTCATCTTTTCCAGTGTTTTCCAGGCATCATCATGGGTAAATGAGTGAGGCTGTATCAGAAGCCAGAGGCAGACATCATTTTAAACTTGAAGCCCTTATAGCCACCTTTTTCACATCCTCTTTAGGTACAGTTCAAAACCAGACATGGTATTTTATTTTATAGAAGTTTCTCAACCAAGAGCAATTCTTCTCTCCTCACCCCACCCTCAGGGACATTCTGCACTGTCTCGAGACATTTTTGGTTGTCACAACTGAGGATACTACTGGTATTTAGTGACTAGAGGCCAGAAACGTTGCTAAACATCTATGGTAGACAGGGCATCCTTCTACAACAAAGATGTTTCTGATCCAAAATGTCACTAGTATCAAGGTTGAGAAATCCTGCTTTATATTTTAGCAAGGGTCCAATTTAGACAGTAGCTCTTGGGGGAGCTATTTGACAGAGGCCTTTGCTACTCTCCCGATCACCTGTATTAGCACCACATCCCTTATCTGAATGCCCCAGCTACATTAATTTTCTGTTGATTAGAATACACAAATCCTTCTCCAGCTGCAATGGGAAAGGACAGCTTTTGCCCTCTTTGGTCTTCCCATCCAGTGATGCAGTGCAGGAGAGACACACCATCACTAAAAGCCCCCAGGCCACCAGCAGTAAAGCGGTGCTGAATCCAGCATGACTGGGGTAGACATGCACAACAACAGCAGACAGCTGGATTCCCCAGTGGGAAACTGGGGCGAACAGGACACATTTTGTCTAATTAGACAAACGGGGTTGAAAGAGCACCGGAAAGATGCTCCGGAACTCATCCTCAGAATACCAGCAGCAGCTTTGAGCCAACAGGAGTCAGAACCTCTGGGCTGCATGGGTGATGGACTGTGTGGGTCTGCGTGCGGGAATGGGCTACATTTATACAGCTGTCTCAGCGCCTTCAGATAGGCATCTGTATACTGAACAGCAGTGGCTTCAGTGATTGCCTGACGAAAGCTCTGAAAGTATTTTCCCCAGTTAAAGGGAAGAAGACATTTTTTAAAAACTCTGCCACTTTAAGAGAACGAGACCAGTTACCCATGAGGCACGGCTGGACGTGACAGGCCCGGTACTCCAGGCCTCTCTGCGGCAGCTCTCTCTGAGTCAAGGAGCTGGCTGCTGGCTGAGTAATTGCTGGAATTAGCCTCGAGACCTCAACGCCCACTGCCAACATGCTCTTCTGGACTCTGTAATTCAGAACCACGGGGGGTAATGCTACTGGTTGCAACGCTCTTAGCGTTTTTACATGTTTTCTGTGGTTGTCACTTTGGTTTGATCTGGAACATTGTTTATTTTGTGTCTTTGTTTTTTGGCTCTTGGAAATACACCCGTGGGTATGCTAGACACAGGGATTCTCCCCACCTCCAAAAAAAAAAAAATCAACCAAAACCTTTGCTGTATTTCCCATGCAGGTGCAGCATACGGAGATACAGACCCTCACACACATCAGCAAGAGCATCCCTCAAAGTAGCTTCTGTTATAAAAGGCCAGTCCAGGTCTGACGTCTGATGTGTGGACAGAGCTTTCTGTACCCTAAGCTGACTGGTTTCCTGCTCTTCTCCCTCCTCCAGCCACAGGGATTCCAGCCAATGTCCAGAGAATCATCAGCTACGAAACATCGATTATTTTTATGTATCTGTTTCTCTTAGATCCTTGAAAGCAGGGCACATTTCTTCCACCTTAGAAAACAGCAAGAGGCAACCGACTGCCACATTATCCAGTCCCCTGTCCCCACAAGATTACAACCCAGTGGGTTAGAACAACGGGCTGGTAATTAACCTTAACGATATTTTACAAGGGTACCAAGTTCTTCTGCATAGATCATCTAACCCAGTCCTCCCCAGGGTGAGGATGGGCAGGGGGGCGGGCATTCCACCATTCAAGACATTTATATTAAACAAAGCGCTATACTAGATGCCATGGGTTTTTCAAACACTCAAGGAAAAGCGGAAGGGAGGAAGACCCACCCAACTATATTTTAAAAAATGATAGAAAGAAAATAAATAGTCTAGGATAAACAACAAGGTCCTAATGTATAGCACAGGGAACTATATTCAATATCCTGTGATAAAACATAATGGAAAAGAATATAAAAGAAGAATGTATCTATGTGTGTAACTGAGTCACTTTCCTGTACAGTAGAAATTGACACATTGTAAGTCAAATATACTTCAAAATTTTTAAAAATAGAAAAAAAAAAGAAAGAAAATAAATAGTTTAGATTTGGCTCAGCAAAGAGAGTAGAAAACCAAGTCCCATCATTCAGTTATAAATATTGTCCTTAGGAATTTGTCCAATTCCCCAGATCTCCCACTAGGACACTCTTCCTTCCATATTCCACAACAACTGGGAAAGCTTGAGCACTGGCATTTCTAACCGGCTTAATCTTCCTGACTATGTTATAAATGTTTGCTTTCCCTCTGCAACTAGACCACAGGAAATTTAAGCAGTTGCTTACTCGTCTGCCCCCTCACTGGCCTTAATGTACTCTGCACACAGTAGGAGCTCTGTGCATGGTGCTGAATAAAACAGAAAATCTAGTGTCTTTAACTCCAGTCTGGGGCATCAAGGAGACCAGTGTTCTTGGATGGCTCAAGTGCTCACAGGAATTTGTCCACTTTCACCAAGGCACGGAATCCTGCCATTACCTATGGTCAGAGCTAGAAGAGACCTTTTAAATCATAAGGTATTTTACAGGTGAGTAACTGATGCCCAGAAACGCAAAGTGACTTTCCCAAGACCATGAAATGAACGGAAAAGCCAGGACTAGAATCGCGGGCCTCTAAAGCATCAGATGTGAGTAAAAAAATGTCACAGAACCTGGAGATAAAATGAGGAACCTCTCCCCTCTGCCTACCCTGATAGAACAGAAGGAGACGGCATATATTTGCATCCCATCCCAGCTGACTAATTTGCTCATATAATCAGATGTACTTCCTCGGCTACATGCTTCCAGTTCACTGTTTGGCTTAAAAAATGATTAAAAGGTTCAAAAACAACTATCTATTTCCATTTCCAAAATGGATTTTACTGCAATAGGCTCTGTATTAATAAACACATACAAATGTCACTCTGTGAAGAACATATTGCCTGCAAATAACCTTTCGATTAGAAACAGACGCTGTGGCTTCCAGCATCTAAAGCGTTTTTAATTGAAATGTCCTGGTCGCAACTGAAATCAGGCTGGAGGCAAATTCTTTCTACTCAGGCTCTGTTCTGAAGGTCTGACCTTCCCTTGGGATTCTGTGTTAGTACTCTCAAGCACCCGGGATGCACACACAGCCCGCCAGTCCAGAATGTGCTCCTGAATCTGTCCTTTCAATACAGATCATCCAGTCCTTGCCAGTAAGCAGTGTCCACACTGACTTAGGAGGAGGAAAGGAAACTGTGCTGGTTGCAGTCTATGTGGATATTTCTCACTGGATCCAAATTCAACAAATGTGGACCGAATGCCTATTACATGTTAGACCCTGTGAGAAGTACTTCACGCGAGCTTTCTCTCCTTACCCTTGAAGCAGATCGGATCGTAGACAGATAGATGAGAAGTCAACAACAATGGCCATCATTTAGGGAACTGCCCCAAGTATTTCACATGCATTAACACATTTAAGGCAGTATCCTTATTATCTCCATTTTACAAATGATCAAACTAGGGCTCAGACCTAGCACATGGGAGAGGAGGGATTCATATCCAGGTGGTCTGTCCACAGCCTGTGCCTCTAACTTCTATGCCAGGCCATATCTCTTGCCTTCAGCAATAAGACAGTCTACTCTTCTCCTGGGGTTCCTCCTCTTAAATAATGCTGGGGATCCTTTATCCCACAGTCCCTTTATCTACAGGCCAAGCGTCTTCCATATTTTCAGGTTTATGGAACACTCTCAAACACTCTCGTCTACTATAGCACACGTTTCCCTAAATACCATAGTCCATATGTCATTGGTAAATAGGAGGACAACGCCCATACAAAACACAAATGGTGTCTGTTTATATGTAATTTTTTCTTAGCTTATTAATACTCAGCCCCAAGTAAAAGCATCTGAACACAAAACCCACTAACAGAGTTGATTACATTACCGTACCAGGTACCCGTTCATCCCGCCCCTCTTTCCTATTAGCCTAGTAGAGCCGCATGCTCTGCCACAGACAGACATAATGCACAGTTCTCGAAGATGCAGTGTAAAAGAACATCACAAAACAAGGATCCAGAGCCATCCATCTCAGTCATCACTCAAATCTGTGTAAAGCCTACAAGCACTTTTCCCCACCCCCCTCTAACCCTGCCTTCAGAACTCAGCAGTCTCTATCCCCCCCTCCCATCAAGGTACCGTCACCTTTTAAGGTAAAGGCTGATACTCCCTAGAATATTTATTTCTTAGTAATTCAGTGTGACTTTCCAGTTGAGCCGATATCCTTATTAGGCTTATTGTTTTTCTTCGTGTTCTGGATGGAGTTTCAGAGATTTGGGGTGATCTACCCAACTCTCTTTTTCCGTAAGTCCTGTTATCTTTTTGTGTGCCATTTTATATAACCTGAGATTTTTCAAGTTTGTATGCCTCGCATTACACCAGAAACACCTTGAATTGGCAGCACAACCAAAAGCATGAAACTGTATCCAGTTTCCTCAAGATTCCCATGGTCTCTGGTCAGCACTGAGTTGCTGTGAGAACAGAGCTGCCTTGGCCACGTCCATTTATATAGTCTCCCATATCATTCAGAGTTTTTAGTTGCAAACAACAGAAGGCACTCTAGATAACTGGAGCAGAATCGAAATTTCTTAAGGACATTAGGTCACAGAACATCTGGGTGGACCAGTGAATCAGGCTGGGAGATGACGGATTCACCAGAGAGCCCCTGCAGGCCCTACTGCAGATACGACGAGCACCCTCTCGAGAAACACTTCAGTGGGATGCCTCTCCTGACTACCTTCTGAATCAAAGTCACCCCTTTGATGCATCTGACTGGCAGAGCCTGTAATATATTCTGGTACTGGCTGCCAGGGAGACGCAGAAAGTGACTTTTTGACTTGTACTTTGAGGAGGTAGAGTTCAGAAGGCCAGACATTTCCCCAAGCCAGAAGGATGTCCAAAAGGTACTTACTGAGTCACCAGAGGATGGAGCAAATGTCCACTCTACTTAGGAAGCAAATTGTACCCAACTCCTGGCAAACACTGATCTCCTGGTACTAGGCTGGTGCCCTACCAAGCCCCTCCCCCACAGCAAGTCGACCCCTTTCCTCACAGGTGTGCTTGCTTCAATGTTCTGTCTGATGTCCACCAACTCAACAGCACGTATCATGCTCATTGCAACAGACCTTGATCTTGTATGTTGACTAACATTTGGAAACATCCCCAAGGTTCCAAGGCTGCACTTATTAACAGGTCATGTTCAAAGGAGTAACATATTCCCACGAGCACACCAGGATTTTGACAATCCCCCAAAAGAAATGATGGAGAAGAAAATCGCTACCCTGACTCACAGCATCATACCTCTTCCCTGGTACATCAGCAACTCCTCATTCCTACAGACTGCAGGGTATGCCCAACTCCCAGCTCGCTGACTGTCCCTTCACACATTCTTCTCATTTGGGTAGAGGTTTTCTGAATGCAAATGAAACTTCTCTAATTGATATAAAAGTTTTCATCATTTTAAATGTTGGTATTATTGACATATTAGTGATAAAGATCCTCCCACTCTAGTACATTAATTAATAGGCTACACTATGCATTTTCTACTGAAGGTTTTTTCCCTTCAGTACATCAATTCCATTGTCTAAGTGAGGACTTCAGATGTGTTAGGATACATATACGTAAGTAATTTTTAACTACAGCTACACTTTCCCAGCAAACTCTTTAGTCACCCATTTCCAAGTTACTGCTTAGAATCTGAGCCTGACTTTGATTATTTTTTTAAAATTTTTTATTGAAGTATAGTTGTGTTAATGGTGTGTTAATTTCTGCTGTACAGCAAAGTGACTCAGTTATACACATGTACATTCTTTTTTATATTCTTTTCCATTATGGTTTATCACAGGATATTGGATATAGTTCCCTGTGCTATACAGTAGGACCTTGTTGTTTACCCATTCTATATATAATAGTTTGCACCTGCCAATCCCAAACTCACAGTCCATCCTTCCCTCCCACCTCTCTGGCAACCACAAGTCTGTACTCTACGTGTGTCTGTTTCTGTTTCATAGATAGGTTCATTTGTGCCATATTTCAGATTCCACATATAAGTGATATCACATGGTATTTGTCTTTCTCCTTCTGACTTACTTCACTTAGTATGATAATCTCTAGTTGCATCCATGTTGCTACCAATGGCATTATTTCATTCTTTTTTTATGGCTGAGTAATATTCCATTGTATAAATGTACCACATCTTCTTTATCCATTCCTCTGTTGGTGGACAGTTAGGTTGTTTCCCTGCCTGACTTTGATCTTTCAAACAGCATTCAGTGGAGCTTATTTTAACCAACACATATCAACACTTCCCCCCCCCCACCCCCGCCAGTTAACGGTCCTGTCTCAGGAGATGTTGATAGACAAAATTAACACCACAAATTGTCCTCATGGAGCTCACTGCCTCTCCGGGGAGACAGGAAGTGTGCCATGATGACGTGGCAGGGTAAGAGCTGTGAGGAAAAAGAAATCACAAGAGGCTGTGGATACATGTTGGAGAGCAAGGAGGCAACTCTGAAGAGGTGATGGATGGCCTGTGACTGAAGGGTTGAGTAGGAAACAGCCTGGAAGCAAGGGGGAAGGGGAAGAACATTCGGGAGAGGATATAAAAGCCAAAGAGAGCATCGCCGGTTAGGGCGACACTGTTCGGCGTGACTATGGCTGGTGCCAGGGCAGCAGGAGGGAAAGTGGTGGGAGCTGAGGCAGGTCAGACCTTCACAGGGCTTGTATGGCCTGAAGAGGAGAAAGCTTCAGGCGGATTTCAACAGATGACAGGACCCAACCTACTTTTTGAGGCATCTGTGGCGGCAGAGTAGAGGGTGGATTTGAGGAGGGTGAGGCGAGAGGCAGGGATGCACACAGAGGCTAAGGTGGTCATTCTCACCACCCAAGGACTTGAATCAATGCAGAGGAGAGCGAGGAGGAGGGCGTACAGTTCAAAAGTAAAAACAACAATCGGCACTCAAGACCTTGCATGGCCTGGTCCAGGACAACCTCCCAGCCTCCCTGTGCCCCCGTCACTCTGCGCTTCAACCACTAGGACCTTCTTTCTGTCCTTCCTCCTGGAATGCACCCTGCTCTTTGAGGATACTTTTCCCTCCACCTCAGCATTGCCTCCTGGGGAGCCTTCCCCCCGGGGAGCTCCCGTTCCACTCCTGGATCAAGTGCCCTACGCACTTGTAGGACCATGTGTCTCCTTCTTGGCACTGCTGGCTACTATATTTGTCCACAAACGTGTATGATGTCCCACAGACAGCTCTCTGCTCCCAAACCCTAAGCTTCATGAGAGCAGGAGCCATGTCTCTATTTGCTTCCTACTGTGTTCTAGCCCACAGTAGGTACAAAAATGATCTGATGATAAATGAGTGGATCCCTGCATTTAGAATGATTGATCTCACCCATGTGGTATTGATTTGCTTGATTTAACTCATGTTTTTGAAGTGCCTGACTTTCCTCCTAATAGCAGCATTTCACAAATGGGGAAACGGCAGCCGTGATATGAAAAAACTTGCTAGTCAAGTCACGTTGCTAGTAAGTACCAGAGCTGGCTTGGGTTTGGGCTACAGCCAGCTCCACCTGTTCACGTCCATCCCGTGGACACACCATCTGTTGCCAGGTGCTCAAAGGAAAATGGAGGAGAAAGCAAGCTCACGGAGCTTACATGTCAATCATCAAACCGGAGAAAGCACCATCCTAGATTTCTCTTTAAAAACAAAAAATTGGTGTTGCCATTCAGTCTACTATCACCCCAGCAGATGAACAAGGAGTCAAGTGAAGTATAAGGATGGTGACAACAATGAACAATTATTAAGTGCTTACTCCATGCTGAGTGCTATTTTAAGCACTTTAAATATATCAATGTCACCTCATCCTCAAAAAAAGCCTGGGAATTGGGTATTATTACTAATACTCATTGTACAGATGAGGAAAGTCGAGCACAGAGCTGTCAAGTTGGTCACAGAATCAACAGTGATGCAACCAGCATTCAAACCCAGGCAGCCCAACACCGGAGCCTGAACCCCAAGCCACCAACCGTGACCTTCAAGACGGCAGAGCGCCCCAGGGGGAGCACCTAACTCCTCCAGGGGAGCCAGCAAGGGCTCTGCAAGAGAGGTCATGACCTCTGCACCCAGTGCTGAGAAGGCCTATATGGGAAGAGGGAAGCAAACACGCACAAAAAGAAAGAAGAAAATTAAGGAGTGAGTCTTGTTCAGGGAACAGAAAGTAGTTAATGCGGCTGCTCACGGGGCTAAGAGTTAAGTCAGGAAAAGGCAGTTGAATACATGGCGGTGGAGGGAGGAAAATGGCTGATTAAAACTGCCTTTTGTTGGTTTGTCTGTAAACTGTGTTTCGATTCAATGGCTGGACTGAGGGGACAGGTGGAATGAGGAACAAAGTAAAGGTGAGGTTCACAATAGAAGGGAAACGGAAGATGAGGGGCCTCGGTTACGGTGCACACAGTACAAATGAAGAAAACAGGGCACGCTCGGTTAATATTTAACAGGAGGAACTGACAGAACTTAGGGACCAAAAATGCGGGACGTGAAGGGTGGTGATGAAGGGCATTTCCAGACCGACCCCAAGGTTTCTGCATTGGTTAATATGGGTGGGGAGCCATCCCTAAGATGGGCGGAGAGTAGGGATGGGACAAAGGGGAGGTTGGGAGGGGGTAAGAGTGGATAAGGAGTTCCTTTTGCGGCAAGCTGAATGGCTAGTAAGATGGATGTTGATCTTTCAACTAAGCAGGCAGAAATACAATTGAACACCCAGCACCTCTACAAAGGAAGAAGACACTTGGCATTATCAGGTAGACCAGTGTGGGCCAAGAGAATGTGCGTGATGATGGAAATGTTCTATATCTGCCTTGTCCAAGATGAGAGCTACACGTGGCTACTAAGCACTTAAAATGTGGCTAGTGCAACTAAGGAACAACAAAGTTTGTAATTTTGTCGGACTTTAAACCATTTAAACTTAAATAGCCACAGGTGGCTAGTAGCTGCTGTATTAAAGAGCACAGATCTGAACAGGAGCGGCTCGCTAATAATAACAACACCAGAGCTGCTCATCAGAGGCTGCCGAGATTGGAAGGGACCTTAGAGTTTATCAGGTATAATTTTCTCATTTTACAAAGAAGAAAACTAAGGCCCCCAACAGGAGAAGTGACGTGCACAAAATCATTGCAGCGAGAGAGCAGCAAGGCAGGCTGGAGCCACGGCCTTCTGTATCTGATCCAACGCCCTTTCCATTTCACAGGCTGCTTCTGGTACTGATGCAAAAATGACTGCAATTTTATTTAAATCTGGAGTGTGGAATCGATGCGGCTCATGGGCAAAGCCAAGTAAAGATCATGTACTCCCCCTGCTGAGCGAGACATCCCAAACATCCCTGGGTAAGTAGCTACATCAGATACTTTAGATGCAGATAACAGAACCCACTCTGGTTAGTTTTAATAGGAAAGGAATCGATTAAGGAAGGATCAGCAGTTTGCACAATCTCTGAGAGAGGGTCTCAAAGCCAGGCTTGGAGGCTATGCAGTCAGGTACTGTTGTCAAATCACACCACCACTGCTCTGATGGGGACCCTACTGTGCTTGCCACTGGGCTCAGGGGAGTGGCCAGCCAGATATCTGCCTCTCCACGCTGGACGGCACTGCTGCCAGGATCACCAGAATGCATTCCACGGCCCCCTCCCTCCACATGTCATTCTCAGTAAAAGCTAAAGAGAGGGGAGGAGACTCTTGCGACAAAGGAAAACAAGTTTCTGGCTTCTACCTGGTACAGAAGCCCCACAGGTCAGAACAATCCCCAGGAATTAGGAAACGAATTTTTTAAAAAGGCACCGGGCTTCCCTGTTGGTGCAGTGGTTAAGAATCCACCTGCCAACGCAGGTGACACGGGTTCGAGTCCTGGTCTGGGAAGATCCCACATGCTGCGGAGCAACTAAGCCTGTGCGCCACAACTACTGAGCCTGTGCTCTAGAGCCCGTGAGCCACAACTACTGAGCCCGCATGCTGCAACTACTGAAGCCTGCGTGCCTAGAGCCCGTGCTCCACAACAAGAGAAGCCCCCGCTCTGCTCGCCACAGCTAGAGAAAGCCCGCGGGCAGTAATGAAGACCTAAAGCAGCCAAAACTAAAATAAATAAATTAAAAAAAAAAAAAAAAGGCAACACCACCACCACTTAACAAATGCCCTGTTGAATAAATACCCCATCTGTACTGGTTTGGACCATGGATTTTACAGCCCATCCCACTCAGCAGCATCCTTCCCTGACCCAGAGCTTTGTACACTTAAAATTATGTCTCTATATTGCAAATTTTCTCAATTAATTCACCAGGGGCTCTTTTCAATTTTTTTAAAGGATACATTTATTCACCAGAACATCTATATTGATAGAAGCTATGTATGGTGGGAAGTGAATTATGCATTTCGACTCTTGGAGCGTGAAGGGTTTCTTTTCTTTTCTTTTTTAATCTGGATTTTCTAATTAACAAACTCGATATAGCACAGCCATGAAGATGAACAATTCTGGAAAGTTCTTCCTCAGAAGTGGCAGCAGTAGGAAGGAAGCAAGAGTGGATCTGAGAAATCTTCTAAGAACTGAAAAGTACTGTAATGTGAGGCTTAATCATCGAGGCTCTTCCATCCTAAGATTCTACAAAGGGAAGGAAAAGACTACAAATCACTCCAGGTGTTGGAGTCTGGGGGAAGAGAAATGCTGTCTTGGACAGTGATTGTGATGGGGGAAGCCAGGAAGGGGTTCAGTCTGTGACAAAAACTGAGAATGTACCAACCGAGAATATGAGGGGAGAATATACCAACTCATTATGCAACAGCTCTCATGAGCGAACCAGATGGAGTTCTCCTCCAGGCATCCCCAAGGTGGGGGACCAGTGCTGTACTTAGATCGAGGAGGCCTCCTGTCCTGAGGGTGGCCGACATCCAAGGGGAGCGGCACAAAGACAGGGGCACGGAGGGTTAAGAACTGGACCTTCAGAGACTCCACAGTGAAGGAGCGAGAGCTCACGAGGCAAGATGGTTACTTGTCCCCATGAGAAAGCTACAAACACCACCCCGGGTGGCCTTCCCAGAGCCAAGCCACGGTCTCCAAATGCCTATTGCCAGGTTCCACCATCGTTTAACTGCCTCCAGGTTCATGTCCACATGTATAATCACACCTTTTACAACACACCAAGCAAACGTAAACAGAAGGAAATTAAAGGATAGTTAGGGCTACTGTTACTCAACACAGAGTAGCTTTCACAGCAGCTGGTTGTCAAAGAAACTTCCCTGAGGAGCATGGACAGGCCTGGGTCACCAAGCTCCAGCTCACGGTAGAGCAGCATGGTAATGGCTGAGGTTCAAAGATCACAATTTCACTAAATTCCTAGCTAAGCCTGACACAGACCTGTTACACCCCTACTGAAAACCCTCCAATGGCTCTTACCGCATCTAAAAGAGACCCTGCTCTTCTTTACCGTCCGGCCGTCGTCTCGTCCTCCAGAATCATTTTGGACCCTTAGCTCCTTGCTCCACACCCTCCAGCCCCACGGGCTTCCCTGCTTCCATTCCTCAAGGGGCTCCTTCCCATCTCAGGGCCTTGGCGCTTGCCCTTCCCTCTGCCTGAAACAGTCCAGCCTCAGATCTCCCCCGGAAGCCTCTTCCCACTCGCCCTTCTCTTACCGAGGGTCACCTACCACCTCCAAGAGGCCCTTCCTGCCCATGCTATCAAAGGGAGCTAGCTCTCCCACCTGGCTCCTCCATCACATCATGGGCATTACAGGGCTTGCCTACTTGTTTTCTCTGTCTTCACCCACACAAGGCAAGCCAAGGGAGGGCAGGGGTATTGTCTAGCTCGTCATTGCTTTTATCCCAGCTCCTGGAATAGTGCTTAGGACACTTAATTGGTTGCATAAATAACTGGATTAAAAGAAAAAAGGATCACGGTGATGGTTGACCAGGGCTCCCTGACCTGTACAGGCCTCTGTTATGGGGGTGATGGCCAGTCCTGGTGTCTGAGTGATTCCCTGGGCCCAGCACAGGGACCAACTTTCCAGAGACCTGAAGACAAGGGGTAACACCCCAAAACATGGACTCATTTTCCACTCTACCTTCATTGGCCGAGCAGCTGCCAAGAACAAAGGCTGCATCTCCTGATACCTGGCAAACAAATGCAGTATTGCCTCACGAATTGATTGCTTCTCTGAGGTACCTACCAGTGTATCTGGGGAGAAGCTTCGAGAACATGTTGAGGAGCGGTTGTCCTTCTATGAGACTGGAGAGATTCCACGAAAGAATCTGGATGTCATGAAGGAGGCAATGGTTCAGGCAGAGGAAGCGGCTGCTGAGGTTACTAGGAAACTGGAGAAACAGTAGAAGAAATGCTTGAAGAAGGAAAAGAAAAGGCTAGCTGTGATTGCCCTGCATCTTCAGAAAACAGCAGTAGGACCCCGGAGGAATGTGAGGAGACAGATGAAAAGACCCAAAAAGACGAAGAAGCAAAAGCCCCAGGAGGCTCCTCAGGAGAATGGAATGGAAGACCCATCTGTCTCCTCCAAACCCCAAAAAAAGAAATCTTTTTCCAAGGAGGAGCTGGTTAGTAGTGATCATGAAGAGACAGCTGGCAATGGAAGTCTTACCAAGAGGAAGAAATCTTTCCCCAAAGAGGACCAGATAGTGACCCTGAAGAGTCAGGAAACAAGAGGGTCCCCAAGAAAAAGAGGAAATTCTCTTCCAAGGAGGAGCCTCTCAGCAGTGAACCTGAAGAGACTGCTGGCAGCAAGAGCTGCAGCTCCAAGAAAAAGAAAAAGCTCTGAAAGCTGTTCCAGGAAAATGAGAATGGACATTTCCCTAGGAGGGCACAACTTACAGAGATATTTCCCAGCCCATCCCCTATAGCCCAATAAAAATAAAAACAAATTCACGAGTCAAAAAAAAAAAGAAAGAAAAAAGGAGATGGTTACTAAGTCATGTTACATTTTTGAGAAATAAAACGTATTCATTAAACATTTTTTTAAATTAATGGCGCCAAATACGCAGGTGACCACTTCCCTATGCTCTATGTCCTTGGGTTAGTCAGACTAGAGGTACTGGTTTCAGCTCTGTCACCAGGAAAGGGAACTTTCTCCGTCCACTGCTCTACTCTTTTTTTTTTAATGGAATAAATATTACATTATTTTAAAATGGAGATATAATTGACATATAGCCTGTTAAAAACAAGACAATAGGCCCAAGATGGAGACACTTATGCTGAGCATGGAGAAGGCCGCATCTGAGATGGACCTGAGAAAAGCAGGACTTGGATATGGGGGCAGCGTGGGCACTTCATGCACAGGGAACACATGAGCCAAGAAAGGAAGCCAGGGAATGGGGGAAAGACAGAAAGCAGCATTTAGACCCATTTGGCGGTGACCCAAAGGAGAATAATGGTGAGATGAGATGGAAAGGGAGCCTGAGACCTACTGTGGTGGACCCAGGACATTGGTGTTGGGGGTGGGGGGGATTAGTCTGGTTCTGACAGAGGAAAGAGAATCACTGACTGGTTCTGAGCAGGGAGTGACAGCATCAGGTAAGTCGTCAAGGGTTCAGAAAGGGATAGTGAGCTGCCTAAAGTCACACAGTTAGGAGAGGGGCCAGGCCTCAAACCCTGTTACCCTGATTCCAGAGGTGAAGTGGGGTAGGGGGAAGGACAAAACTAACCCCTACTACGTCCCCACTGTTTCCAGGTACGGAGCTAAGTGTTTCGCATATAGTATTAAACCTCACTACAGCCCTATGAGGGAAGAAGCCCAAATTACTGACAAAGGTGCGTATCTTTCCTCCAGAAACAAAGGAAAGGGTGCTGTGAGAGATGGTGAGGAGACAGACTCAACAGGATCTGGAAGCTGACGGGGCCCGGGAGCAACGGTGGTTGCAGTCACCTTCTCTTCAGCATCCTGCCTGCATCCTATGATCTGCCTCCGTGGGGCCGCTTTGGGATCTGACTTTCTTCACGCACATGTTCCTCACTGGGAGGCTGCAGTCCCTGAAAGGAGAGGAGTGTGCAGTGGCCAGGGACCAAGGGGACTTGGTGGCCCCGACCCAGGTGCCACATCTCTCCTCCCATTGCCACTAAGAGGGGATCAGCAGTGCCTAATCAGGGGCAGAAATGCACAGTTCAGGCTCCCTCAGGCAGGGGCAGCTTTTATAATCAGCTCATTTACTTTTTATACCACTATTAAAAAATTATCTACATAGACAAACAAAAGTTGACTTCCGTGTTATAGTCACACAATAACAAATTCAAAATCCTATGTAACAAATCAGGTATTTGGCCTCTGGGTTATCACCTCTGTGTGTGCTGAAAAACAGATATATATTGGTTTTATCTTCCCTCCTTTTATATTTGTCTATAAAAATATACAGAGGGCTTCCCTGGTGGCGCAGTGGTTGAGAGTCCGCCTGCCGATGCAGGGGACATGGGTTCGTGCCCTGGTCCGGGAAGATCCCACATGCTGCGGAGGGGCTGGGCCCGTGAGCCGTGGCCGCTGAGCCTGCGCGTCCGGAGCCTGTGCTCCGCAACGGGAGAGGCCACAACAGTGAGAGGCCCGCGTACCGCAAAAAAAGAGAAAAAAAATATATATATACATAATGGTTTCAAGTATGTATTTAAGTTGTTTCTAAGCTACTAGACTGAATACAGATGCTAATTATCTTCCTGATTCTTACTCCCAGGACCAAATGCCCACATTCTTCCTCAACGTCTCCGCTTCCAGAGCAGCTCAGAGCCTAAACAGGTCTCAACTGTCCTGAGGAGACACAGGAAAGAGAGAGGCTTATCCCCAGCACTCTTCCTTCTCCTTCTCAGGAGGACGCCTTTAACCCGAAATGAATCTCGCTTTTGACTACTAGACTTCTTTTTTTTTTTTTTTTTTTTGTGGTACGCAGTCCTCTCACTGTTTTGGCCTCTCCTGTTGCGGAGCACTGGTTTTGGACGCGCAGGCTCAGCGGCCATGGCTCACGGGCCCAGCCGCTCCGCGGCATGTGGGATCCTCCCGGACAGGGGCACGAACCCGTGTCCCCTGCATCGGCAGGCGGACTCTCAACCACTGCACCACCAGGGAAGCCCTTGACTACTAGACTTCTTAAAGATGCAAGGCGGACTCTTTTGAACATTTTGGACATCATACAATCCAAGACATATTTCAAATGACTTCTTTATCAGCACCGTTAACTATAGCAAATGTGGTGGTGAACTTCAGGGTGCTCAGAATAGAGGTGGAGAAAAACTACCCTGTGATTCATGAAGCTTCTGTTCTGCTGTGGGGCTGGTTTTATGAATGGGTCAGGTAGGTACAGGTTGTCACTAAGGGAAAGCTAAAAACCGTTTTGCTTATTTCAGAATTCAGTGAACCATTAATTCACACATCACTGAAATGTGCTGCCCTCTGACAATTCAAAGACCCTCCAGACCATTGTGGGATCCCAGGATCAACCTCCAGAAGAAGAACAAAAGACACTTCAGAAGTGAGCAGCTGGCCCATTCTACCTTCTCTCTCACCAGAACAAAATCACGCTTCAAAAGGGCACACTTGTGCTGTTTCATGGACACGTTAGCATTGTACAGGATTGAATCTGCACTATACTGAACATTCTCTAAGCAGAATCTGTTTGCTTATGCAAAGGGATTTATCTTCTGATGAGTGTATTAACTCCAGAGAGCTTCTCAAACAGCTTTAGGGCCATGCCTGAGGCTCACTGCCTTTTTCTGTTTGCCTAAGAAGTACCCATGGCATCACCGCCACACTACACTTCTGGTCCTGACAGGATATCAAAACAGTCTCCTAAGGGCAAAAGTAATGGCTCTGATGCACTCACACATGGACTTTAGAATAAAAAGGGAAAGTGATGACCTTTATTGAATAAATTGCTTTTTTTTTTTTTTGGCAGTGCCATGAGGCTTGTGGGACCTTAGTTCCCCAACCACAGATTGAAACCAGGCCCACGGCAGTGAAAGCACCGAGACTTAACCACTGGACCACCAAGGAATTCCTGCTATTTTTTTTTAAGTTAGATTCTTATTTGAAATATGTATTTGAAATGGCTTAAATAGCTAAATATAAACAATACAGAAAATAAGACGAAAACACAGGTGAATACTTTCCTGTTTTTTACACGCATAAGCGTAGGAGCAATTGTTTAAAAAAAAAACTGACAAATTTTATCTTTCAGACAATATGTAAGAGGGATGTCTCCAGGTTTTCTTTTAAAAGTCACGAGAGCATCCTGTATTACTTAAACCGATTCCCCAACCTGAGGAACTTAGAAGAGGGCAGGGAGGTAGGTACAAAGCAATTAGAGTATACCTTTCATAAAAGGGGTAGGGCTGGCTACAATTCTGGGTAACATGAAATATGCCTCGGTCAGCAAGAATCAAACCGAACATCACTAGTCAATTCCACTTTCTTGCCAAAACTTAACTAAGCTAAATTTAAACAAGCCATCCTGTTATCTAAAATCAAAGAGCTGGTTTCTTCTGTAATCTCTTTTCCTAGATTGGTCACTTTTTTCCTTTTTCTTTTGTAGCATCACATTAAGAATTCCAGCCAATATTCTTCTGAGGCTATTTCTTAAGTGAGTTGTGATTACTGTTTCCTGAAAGTCTTCCCTTTGGTTTCTATAAGATGCAGAAGGACCGAGCACACTGAGTTTTCCCACAGTCATCATAAAACGCCAATATCAAAAGTGCTCACATTTCATTAAACGTGACAGAGCCTTCCTGCCCCATAGCTCAGTGAAGCACTCCAACAACTTAAAAGGAAACATGTCCCTCCCTGCAGTTGCCCAGACTGAGATCACAGAGCTGCAGCTTCTTTCCTTCCAAACGCTAAGCATTCAATACAGCGTGCCAACCCAGAGTACATGCTAAGAGTTTACTGGAGCCAATAAATGCAGTTAATGAAAAAGAAAAACAAAAAAAAACCGATGCCAATTTCTCCAACATCTCCTCTTTTACAAAGGGAAATGTATTTTCTTCTCCCGGCCATCACAGGACAAGAAGGGTCCCACAAGTACGACCCCACATTCTTCCAACCTCTAAGGTGCTCTCCAGCGGTATACTTCCAGGAAAGCGCCGTTGCCCACCGGAGTCACTAAGTCACCATTCACTGCTTTGCTTCTTCGTTCCCCCGGCAATCGTGTGCTGTTTCTCTCCACCCGACTGAAAATGCTTTCTCTAAGTCTAAAGGGCACTTAAGACCTTCTGGTGGCTAAATACAAGAGCTCCTCCAATTAAAAAGAAAAAAAAAAATCCCCACTCAAACCACCTTCTTCACCAGCTGCCATGCCTTTCTTTCCTCCCTATCACGGCTTAACTTCTTAAAGGAGTTGTGGCTGCCATTCCCTCACCTCCCACTTTCATTGTGCCCACACCCTTCTTCAACCCCGCTGGCTTCTGGGGTCGACATGCAGATGAAACAGTTCTCACTAAGGTGCCCAAAGATCAACAGGGCTCAGTCCCCACCAGGCATGACCTCCAAAACTGGGAGCAGAAACGACCCATTTTCTAAAGACAGCTGCAAACAAAAGGGTTTGCACCCCATCCTGGGATTACTAAGAGATGGACAACTGACTGCTTCCCCAACTGCCTCTCTACCCCACACCCGGCCCCACCCTATCCCCAAGCTGGTAAGAGGACCGAGGAAGAGACTCCTTCGAGCCCCTAGGTTCCTGGCTTAATGGGGAGTGCTGCTGTATGTTGGGGGAGGGGATGAAGAGACTTCATCCAGAGACTGGGCCTGCCTGCAAGAAGGGGAGACTTTTACTCCCACAGTGGATAACAGTGGGCACGTTGACTTGTCCCACCCCTACCAGAGTAAAAGAAAGGAAAACTGCAGGAAGATAGCAGGGCAGAAACAAGCCCCAGATCTGCTTGGTCCACAGAACAACCGATTAAGGTGACTAGTTGAGCATCTTACTAGCACGCACCCATAAGGGCCTCCTGCCAGGGCCAGGGCGTCCCAGCATCTGTTCCAGTTACATTAGAGGCACTTAACCCTTCCCTCTGCCTCCTCTGCACCCAACATAGGAAACACGGTTGGAGCCCAGAAGAAGGACAGGGAGGAGGGGTCCCAGAGGCAGACCACCCTCTTCCTCACTTAAAGTTGCTCAAACCACAAGGCTGGCAAGAGATGAGCTCAGGGAAAGCTTTCAATCAAATGTCTATTTTCCTCACCGTGGTATTCCCAGATGTAACCAAGGAAGTGGCACATGGTAGGCTTAATAACTATTTGTTGAATAAATGAACAGCTTCTTCTTAATCCTCACCCTCTGTGTCCTTTCTGCCTCATTTCATTCATTTACTCATTCAGTCACTTCCACACAAATGTTTGCTTTTTTCTTTGTTTGGTTGGGTTTTTTTGTGTTTTTTAACATCTTTATTGGAGTATAATTGCTTTTCAATGGTGTGTTAGTTTCTGCTTTATAACAAAGTGAGTCAGCTATACATATACATATATTCCCATATCTCCTCCTTCTTGCGTCTCCCTCCCACACTCCCTATCCCACCCCTCCAGGTGGTCACAAAGCACCGAGCTGAACTCCCTGTGCTATGCGGCTGCTTCCCACTAGCTATCTATTTTACATTTGAGAGTGTATATATGTCCATGCCACTCTCTCACTTTCTCCTAGCTTACCCTTCCCCCTCCCCGTGTCCTCAAGTCTATTTTCTAGTAGGTCTGTGTCTTTATTCCCATCCTGCTCCTAGGTTCTTCATGACCTTTTTTTTTTTTTTTTAGATTCCATATATATGTGTTAGTATACAGTATTTGTTTTTCTCTTTCTGACTTACTCCACTCTGTATGACAGACTCTAGGTCCATCCACCTCACTACAAATAACTCAATTTCATTCCTTTTTATGGCTGAGTAATATTCCATTGTATATATGTGCCACATCTTCTTTATCCATTCATCTGTGGATGGGCACTTAGGTTGCTTCCATGTCCTGGCTATTGTAAACAGAGCTGCAGTGAACATGTGGTACATGACTCTTTTTGAATTATGGTTTTCTCAGGGTATATGCCCAGTAGTGGGACTGCTGGGTCGTATGGTAATTCTATTTTTTGCTTTTTAAGGAACCTCCATATTGTTTTCCATAGTGGCTGTATCAATTTACATTCCCATACACAAATGTTTGCTGAAGGTTGATTCCATACAGTTTAATTATGGAAAGGTGATTGAGGCGTGTTCCCTGCCCTCAAGAAAGTTACTAGAGAAAGTAAGAAAAGTACAAACTTGCAGCTACCACAGTAATTATGTGAACAGTAGCACAGGAGTAATACAAAGTACCAAAGACATTAACTCAAAAAATCCAAACTCCCTGAAGTACACCCAGACAGTTTTTCTTATCGGTTTAGATATAGAATTCTCATGCCTGCCTTTCCCATGACCACTGGCCCTTTAACCCTCCTAACTAAAATACATTTACCCTTGATGTGTCAAGGGTAACTGTTTACACACCGCCTTGTGTGTGTGATATCCTGGAGAAAGCCAGGATAATCCAGATTCCTTGGGTCTGGGGTAGGCCAAGGAGATTTCCAAGCACAGCCTTGCATAAAGACCTAGAGAAAGGACAAGGTATGTATGGCCTTGCTCGGAACACCACCATATGCAATCTGTCACAGAGGAAACGCTGCTGGTTTGGGATCAGGGTGATGCCAAAGAGGTACATGTCCCCTCAGACAGCATCTTAACCACAGGGAGATGGCCATGCATTGTGGAGAACTGAACTACTAAAACATCTACCCAGAAATCACATGTGATTTACAATACTGTTTATTAGTGGACTCAGAATTAATTAGCGTTTAGAGCTACATATTTGCAGAAAGGAAATCACTCTACATGATTTCTGGTTTCCTTGTGATCTTAGCTTATAGTCCCTCAGCAACCATTATTGCTCCCCACATATATTTTTGATAGGTATTTTTAATGACCATTTTCCACCATTATTAGAATAATGAATACATGCTCAGTATAATAAAAAATCTAAAAAGTACAATAAAGTTTATAACAGGAAAAATATCGTGCATATTATTACCAACACTGTTAATCTTCTGGTTTATTTCCATTTAACCTCTGTTTGATTTAATAGCTATTTGGAATTAATATGCCCCATAAGCCAACGCTGGGAAAAATCACCAATATACTAGGATATAAACTGCCATCTGTGATCTCTTTCAGTGATGAACAAGACTGTATCTTCACGATTGTGAAACAAGTAGCAGATTCAGTTTAAAAAGCTTAAATTCAACGGAGGGAAAATTGGTCAAGAGGGTTGTTTAATGTATGAATGCAAGCTGGCTCTCTTCACTTTTCTTTTTTTTATAAATTTATTTATTTACTTTATTATTTATTTTTGGCAGCGTTGGGTCTTCATTGCTGCGCGTGGGCTTTTTCTAGTTGCAGCAAGCAGGGGCTACCCACGGCATGTGGGATCTTCCTGGACCAGGGATCGAACCCATGTCCCCTGCATTGGCAGGCGGATTCTTAACCACTGAGCCACCAGGAAAGTCCCCTCTTCACTATTCTATTTGTCTTTCCAGTAGCCCAATAGTTGGGTAACTATCATTTCAGATACAAACCCCTTTAAAAATAAATTCCTTTGATTGTTTAAAAAGGATATTCTTGTGTGATTCTGGGAGGCACAAAAAACAGAGCTAGTGGTGTTTTCTTGTCAAATATATGGTTGCCATTATTTATCAAGATATCTCACAAGGATTTTATTTTCATCTCAGTATTCCATAATAGACACGCTATTCCAATGATGCCTAAAATAAAAACGATTGGCTTACCTAACTAAGAAATCATGCAGTCCAACGTCAAAATACCTGTTGAAGGGAGACAAAGACAAGCATATCAATAGAAGATATTCACAGCAGTGGTGGACTTGACCAAAAATATATCATTCACATTTGGAACATGGTGAATATATGGATTATTCCATGACAGTGGTTCTCGAAGCATGACCCCTGGAGCAACCACAGCAGCATTCCCTGGTCAAATTCTCAGTCCCCACCCTCACACACTGATTCAGAAATCCTGGGGATGAGGCCCAGTAATTAGATTTAACAAGCCCACCAGATGATTCTGGTGCAGAACCACTGCTTCATGAGAGCAAAAGTATCTCAGCAAGCCTAAACTCTCTCTCTCTCTCGAAACAGAAGCCAGAAAAGTGAACTTCACCACTTTTCCAAAAGGGGAGTCATTTTATAGCACTAGTTGTCTCTGATGTTCATTTACTCAAAAATAAATGAAATTATGATTTAAAAGCATGAATCCACACTGGCCAGAGGGAAGAAGAGGGGTGGGGGAAGGTCAACTCTGTTCTTCCATCTCCTCCCAGCCACAGTCCCTGGAGCTTTTCGCAGGAGAGAACGACCCCCCCATATCCGGGTCCGCTCTAGCAGGGAAGGGAGAAGGCAGTTCCACGCACTCGCTGGTGAGCCTGCATTGTTCTTGGGCGTCACAACAGCATCCAGAAAGCCCTGGGCGGTAGTGGACCCCTTCAGTCACAGCCTCCCTCTGACACCTCCAGACTAGCTCAGTCCATATGAGTGGGACTGCCCTGGTTGCCCTAATGAGCACGCTTGTTCCCCCTAAACCTCTGCCCGCTTAGCCGGTGTCCTTCTCTCACCTTTGGGTCTGGCCCGAGTCATGATGGTGCTGCCCACCAGGTATAATCACTACTCCTAACACCTGGATGGTGGTGGTTATGTGCCACCCACGGGACTGGCCTCCCCAGTTAGCAAGCAGCCTGGGGCAAGCCCGAGGGACTTCTGTCCCTACAGACAGTGAGCAGTGGACTCAGAAATTCCCCCTAGAGTGGGGTCCAACTGCCCAGGCAGGCCCTGACTGTCCCTAGCATCCGGGTCCACCCTAGCCCTTTCCCTGGAACATCTCAGCCTACTTGGCACCCCACCGTCCCTGACATATAGCAGGTGATTACAGATATTAAGATTCCTTGTGGGATACCTTTAAATGACAAGGTTCTTTCACGTGCTCAAGCATCTGTTTATAGATTATAGACACAGGGTAGGTGAGAATAAAGAAACAAAGCCAAAATACGAGGTACCTCATTTATTATATCACTTACCTGAAATAGTTACATAATTCAGGGAAACTCAAAGTCAAGGTATTGTGCGTAAATTCCATCTACTCATAAGCCTCTGAGCAGAGCTCTAGAGGGAGCTATACCTGCAGGGTATAGCTGATTTGTTTCAGCTGATTTTACGTTGACCTGGATAAGGTCAATTCCTATACTCATATTTAACACAGATTTAAAAAAAGAAACAAACAGAAATGATCCCTCCTCTCAACCAAAACCAAGGCTACATTGCTCAGCTACATAAGTAAAACCTTCATATGACAGACAGCAATTGTACGTTTGCCAGAACAGCAATATGGGCAGTAGAAGTATGTATGGATTAAAACAAAGATTTCAGTCTTTTCAATTACACCAGCAACAGACTCTGTTACAGGAATCAGAGGATGAAACAGACATGAAAGGAATCACAGAGACCCTCAGTGTAGAGGTGCGGTAGGGGAAGAAGACCCTGAAGCAATGATGAAAAACCTAATAATATTCATAGAAATTGTTATTCATTTAGCACCTAGAAGGTGGCAATTACTCTGTTCAGTACTCACACACGTACCTGGTTGCCAGCGAGGTAGGTACTGGCATCCCCATTTACCGGTGAAGGAACTAGAGTGCAGAGGCTAAGTAACTGGCACAGAGCTCACAGCTAGGAGAGGACAGAGCTGGGAGTCAAACTGAGCCCTGACAGCCACGAATTATGTGCTCCTCCCACTAAAAGTACAGGCTCTCACTGCCCCTCATTATTACTAATTGAAAATGGCTGTTGATTTTAAATCAGCGCTCCCTTTCCGCCTCCACCTGACCTCTGCTTCCCCCAAAGTGGCTGCCCTGTTCCGGGCAAGCCCACCGTCTCTGCAGGCGCCACCTACCTCCTCGGGTCTTAGAGTCAGCCAGGCTCTGGAAAGTTGTGTCGATTCTCTGGGCTCCAGCTTCCCCACTGGGAAAAAGGGAGACCCCTTACTCGTAGGGAGGTTATGAGAATTAAGTGAGAAAATAGAGATACGGGGCTTAGCACAGGGCTTGGTCCACCACGTGTACTCAATAAATAGTAGTCGCCTTTCCTCCAGTTTTTAAGAGTTGTTTTAATGGCAGCCCCATTCCTAATAACTCAGCAGGAGAAGCAAGCCACATTAAAAAGAAGGACGTATGGGGCTTCCCTGGTGGCACAGTGGTTGAGAGTCCGCCTGCCGATGCAGGGGACACGGGTTCGTGCCCCGGTCCGGGAAGATCCCACATGCCGCGGAGCGGCTGGGCCCGTGAGCCATGGCTGCTGGGCCTGCGCGTCTGGAGCCTGTGCTCTGCAACGGGAGAGGCCACAACAGTGAGAGGCCCGCATACCGCAAAAATAAATAAATAAATAAAAAGAAGGACATAAGTTGTCTTACAATGCAGCCCAGAAAGGGAGGCCATTTAATCCAGGGCACGGGCAGGGCCTGAGCCCTGGAGAAGGCAGCAGCAGGGCTGGAACTCTGAGGGGCGAGCACCAAGCTCAGGGCATAGGCAGGCGAGCCGGAGGATCAGTGTCCCACAAAGAGCCTTGAAGCTGAGTGCAGGGGTGAGGGCTGGGGTCACGGGGAGCCTCACCCTGCCTGCCCCGCTCCTGACCAGCATCTCATACTGGCACACCAATACACACCAGTGCACACCCAGCTTCACCTGTAGCTATGGCGGCCCTAAAAGTCAGGGTCTAAATGTAGAGAAGTGAGGGACTGTGACACAGGTTGTGTTTCAGACTGTTTCCTCTCATACACGTGTGACTGGTGGCGGATGGAATTTGAGGCTGTGACAAGCGGAGGACTTTCAGCATCCTTGTGACAGGCAAGCTGTCAAGAGAACAGTATAAAGAAGGGGTCCCCGACCTTTTTGGCACCAAGGACCAGTTTCGTGGGAGACAATTTTCCCACGGACCGGGGGGCAGGTGGGGGGGCAGAACGGTTCAGGCAGTAATGCGAGCGATGGGGAGCGATGGGGAGTGGCTGGCGAAGCTTCGCTCGCTCCCCAGCCGCTCACCTCCTGCTGTGCAGCCAGGCTCCTAACAGGCCGTGGGCTGCTACTGGCCCGAGGCCCAGGGATTGGGGACCCCTGCTATAAAGGGTTAATAATTACCTGGAAACAAGTAGAATGGAGATGGTCGAGGTGAGGGTGGGATGGGGATTTGCATCAGAAAACGTGACAGGAAAAATGTAAGAGGACAAAAACAGAACTATTTCATAGGTAAACATATCTTACTCCTTTACGGCATTAATTCATCTGGTATTCATTCATTCGATAGATATTCCATCTGGTCCTTCTATGGGCCAGGCATTGGTCTAGCCCTGAGAATGCAGTGGAGGGTAACATAACAAGGCACCTACTTCTCATGGCACTCACATTCTAGGTGGAAGAGGTAAACAACAAATAAGCACTTACATACAGACGATAACATCAGAGGGCAGAGAATGCACACACAGTGACAGCACAGAGGGACAGGCCATACAGGCACTCCGGGAAGGCCTCTCTGAGGTGGTGACATTTGGGTTGAGATCTGTATGGTCAGAAAGAGCCAGCTATGCAAAGATCAGAGGATCTAGTGTTCCAGGCAGCAGGACATCCAGAGAAAGGGTCCAGGTTGGGAAGGAATGGGGCAGGTGAGAGATGGAGAAAGAAGGCCAGCGTGACTGGAGAATGGTGAGCGAGGGGAGACGGGGACAGCAGAAGTTGGGAGAGGGGGGCAGGGACCAGATCTTAAAGGACTGTGCATGCATGATAAGGAGTTTGGGTTTCAATTTAACATTGATAGGAACAGAGGAGCGGTATTTTTTCCTTTATTTAAATTTCATTCTTCCAGCGGTAGAGCTGTTATGCTTTGGTTTGCATATTAAAAAGAACACTCTGGGTGTCCTGAAGAGAATGGTTGGTAAGAGAAGCAGGAGGGCAGGGAGACCACTTAAACAGCCATTGCAGTCCAGGTGAGAGATGATGGGGGCTCAGCCCCCAGATGGAAATACTGGAAACGAGAGAGGAGAGACAGGGACGGATTCCAACAGGATTTTGTGTAGAGTCAAAAAGACTTGTTGACAGACTCATGCAGGGTGGAGCAAATAAAGGAAAGGGAAACATAACCTGCAAAATAGGTGTGAGTGCCTCTTATCACTCAATTTCAAACCAAGCAGCCTCAAAGTCTTGGCTTCTTAGGGAATTACCACCTCAATAATGCTTGGTGACCCACATGCAGATTAAGGGAATGAGAATGGCCTGGTGATTAGTTACATTTAAAAATGGCCCACCTGTTGGGAGAGCTATAAGTCTTAGCAATATTTTTTTCTTTTTTTTGTTGTATTAATTTATTGTGGTGAAGTATATATCACATAAAATTTACCATTTTAACCATTTTTAAGTGTATAGTTCAGTGGCATTAAGTACATTCACATTGTTGTAAAACTATCACCACCATCCATCTCCAGAACTTCATCTTCCTCAAGTGAAACCCTGGGTTTCCTCTATACAATGGAAACACTGATTTGGGCTCCTTCCAAAGGGTTCGGGGTGGGGTCTCACCTGTGGGGCTTTGTCTTTAATTTCAAAACACAAGCAAACCAGTGAACTCTAGAAATATGTTCTCCTTGGTTTTCCTGGATAGATGGAAAAGGTACCTTAAGGGAGCTAGAGTAGGAAGAGAATACTATTTTTGTTTTTAGATTTGTATGCCAGGCACTGCTAGGCAATCTGTGTATTCTTTCTTTTAATCCTCGCAACCACCCTGCAAAATAGGCCCCTATCTCATAAAGCTGCATGGCCTTATCCCCAGCCAGCTAGCTGGCAAATTGCTGAGTCAAGACCTAGCTCAGAGCACCAGATGCCAAAGTCTGTGTTTTTCCCTTCATGCATTTAGCTACTGACCCATTTAACAAATATTTACCTTGTGCCTACAATGTGCCAGGTGGTGGGGATTCAGTAATGCATGGTACATAACCCCCCTCCCCGCCGCCGCTTCAAGGAGAGCAGAGCCTAGTAAAGAGGTGGGAAAGTCAATAATAATTCAATACAGTGCGATCGATATCAAACACTGTCTCCCTCGGTGAACTGCAAACTCCTTAAGGGCAAGAACCAAAGGCGGTCACCAAGTAGATTCTCAGTAAGTATCTATTGGGTGAATCTGAGACAGGTTGGGACCTGGGACCCGGGACTCTTTGCTGCAATGCTTGTACCTGGACAAACGTCTCCTTGGGCAACAGAATACAAAGAAACTATAAGGGACTAAAAACAAATGCATGCATGCACACAGCTGGGGCAAATTATGAACAAGATACAAAAAGGCCAAAACCCAACTGCCACTTCTGAGGTGCATGGAGCAAAAGCAGGGCACTACGCACCATCCCCTCCCCGCCACACACTCACAGAGCACCACAAGGGGTCACCCAAGCCACTCCTCCAGCCCAACCCACCGGTCCGCCCCAACCCTAACCCCATTTAAGGGACCAGCTGGCTCCTCCTCAGGCGCGAGCAAGGGAACCTGTTACTTGTTTTCGCCCCCTCGTGCTGCAGCAGGAGTCCCAAAAAAGCCTTGCCTGAATTTCTCGTCTGGCCTCTTATCAATTTCTATTGATTAAAGAGTCCAAGAACCCAGATGGGTAACAAGTCAACGTGTGACTGATGTGCTGTCATAAGGCACCAACGCCCCTGCCTGCTCTGGCACTTAGCAGACAGCAGATGCTCAAAAGTAATCATTTAACACATCCATTACTACATGTAAATACATAAAATTAACACCCACAGATAGAAATGGGGCTTCTCTCCTGAAATAACATACCTACCAAACTATGGCACCATTATTCTGATCACCTTTTAAGAAAGTAATCTCTCACGGCTACCAGCTCACAGTAAACCAAGATACCCTTATGAGGAGACATAAGCAGCAGCGGTCCTGTGCATATTATTCCTGGTTCCTTAAGGAAAATAAAGATGGGAAATCTTCTGTGTGCATATGTGACATGGACATTTTTGTTGTCTGAACATCACCTGATAGCAGCAACAGCTTGACAGAGGAGAGGGAAATTTGGAACAAGCTGCAGTAACCTAACAAGGCTGTGAATTTCCCATCACAAGACGAGTTCAAGCATGGGTTAAAAGGGTGTTTAGAGGAGACTGAACCATCAGATAGAAAACCAGGATGGATGAACTTAAAGCTGCCACCTAGCCTCAGGCTTCCGACTCCCTGTTTCAGTCACTTTCAGGAAGCATCTCTAAGTATGAAGCCTCACTTCCATAGCAGTAGCTCGTGTCTGATAACCATGAGCAAATCAGTAGACTGTGCCTGGGCTAATGCTTCCACTGCAACCCTGACGGTTTATTTATTACGATTCTGACTGCTGTTCCTGTTGGGGCCTCACAGTGCATCAAAACTAGGTTCGTACCACCTGCCAGAGTGGTGTGCACTTACATTTACTCACAGAGCACAGAGAACCCCCTCTGAGAAAAGGAAGGGTCAGGCCAACACAGCATGTCCATGGCAGAACTCAGACCAGAGCCCGCAGTTAGATCCAGGATCTGTTCTGCTCTGCCAGGCTGCCTGCCTTTTGGGGTCCTGGTCCTCTCTCCCAGGCTGATCTTGGCTGGTTGGGAGCTAGAGTTTAACAACAACAACAAAAAAGCAATGAACTGTGGCCAGAAGCTGCAAATGTCATATAATCAGTGAGGTATGGTTTAGAACAGTGGTCCCCAACTTTTTTGCCAACAGGGACCGGTTTTGTGGAAGACAATTTTTCCACGGACCGGGGATGGGGTGGGGGATGGTTTCAGGATGATTCAAGTGCATTACATTTGCTGTGCACTTTATTTCTATTGTTATTACCTTGTAATATATAATGAAATAATTACACAACTCACCATAACGCAGAATCAGTGGGAACCCTGAGTTTGCTGTCACTTGCCACTCACTGATAGGGTTTTGTTTTTTTGTTTTGTTTTGTTTTTGTTTTTGTGGTATGCGGGCCTCTCACTGTTGTGGCCTCTCCCGTCGCGGAGCACAGGCTCCGGATGCGCAGGCCCAGCGGCCATGGCTCACGGGCCCAGCCGCTCTGCGGCACGTGGGATCCTCCCGGACCGGGGCACGAACCCGTGTCCCCTGCATCGGCAGGCGGACTCTCAACCACTGCGCCACCAGGGAAGCCCACTGATAGGGTTTTGATATGAGTCTGCAAGCAGTTGATTTATTATGGTCTCTGTGCAGTCAAACCTCTCTGCTGATGATAATCTGTATTTGCAGCCGTTCCCCAGTGCTAGCATCACCGCCTCAGCTCCCCCTCAGATCATCAGGCATTAGAGTCTCATAAGGAACCTAGATCCCTCGCATGCGCAGTTCACAGTAGGGTTCACGCTCCTATGAGAATCTAATGCCGCCGCTGATCTGACAAGAGGCGGAGCTCAGGCGGTGATGTGAGTGATGGGGAGCGGCTGTAAATACAGATGAAGCTTCACTCACTTGCCCGCTGCTCACCTCCTGCCGTGAGGCCCGGTTCCTAACAGGCCACAGACTGGTAGTGGTCCATGGCCCAGGGGTTGGGGACCCCTGGTTTAGAACCACTGTTGTTATGGCCACTTAGCATGACACATGTGGGGCAGTATTTGATGAGGTACCATATTCAGATCTCAATCCTTGCCTCGCCTTCTTCAATGTACAATCCCCACAGTTTTTCACCTCCAGACCTGTTTATCCCACGAGTGGGCTGCCAAAGTTTAGCTCTCACATTCCTACCTGGGAAGTCTGAAGACTGACTTAGAGGGCTGCAGGTCAAAACGAAATCAAATCACTAGGAGAATAAAGTTTACACCCAGACTCAAGAAGCCCTGATTAGTTCTGGTTGGGCTACCTAACTTAATTTCAAAGAGTGAAAAAGACCTTAAAGCTTATCGGCTCTAACCTCCTCACTTGGCAGATTAGGGAAGAAAGGATAAAAGGAAGATGAAATAATTTGAAACACAACGAGCAGCAGAGCTGAGGCTTAACAGTCCAGGTCCCCTAGACCCCAGTTCTAATTTATTCAAAGTGTCACAATAGCGCCCTCCTCTCGGCCTCAATTTTCTGAGAATGCTCAGGACATAATATTGTTACTTAGAACAGGCTTCCTGTGGACATCATATAATAACCGACATCAGGTCACACCATCTCCATCACCACCTGTAAAAGTCACGTGTATAGAGTCTGCAGCATGCCATTCCCTCACTTTCTTATGCTTTTCCACAGTCTGGTCCAGTCTGGATCTAACCTGCCTATCAATTTGAGATTAGAGCCTGCACGGTCACGAACAGAAAGTGATGTGGGGAAAACAGGGAAAAGTGAAAGTGAAGTTAGGCCAGTCAGATCCCAGTTGGCTGCCAAAACATGTTTGGTGAAACACAGTTTGACGGGAAGGTAGAAAATGAGAATTGTAGCCCTGGGAGGACAAATTCTCAAAAACAAACATAGTGAAAGCTAGTGCCAGGTTTTCACATGACAGCTCTTCACTTCATCAGACAAGTGTGTCTGCCATCAGATTATCAGGGAGCAAATTCTGAGAAAATAACCCCAAAGCCTAGAGATCTGGACATCTCATACCGTCGGAGAAAGACAAGAAGAGAAGGCACAGTGCCAGGCATAAGTGGCTCGGGAGTGAAGAGCTTTCCCAAACTACAGTGGAAACCACATCCCATGTTTTCTTATGTGGAATTAGAAATTCGAGGTCTGCTCTCTGGCTCTCCCACTTCATAGTATTTGATCTCAGGCAAAAAAAATAAATCATCCCTGCATGTCTCAGTTTCCTTCACCGTGGCATGGAGATGATGATACCTACAGTGCCAAAAAGGAATAAATGTAGTGGGTACAAGTGCATTCTACAAATGTTCGAGATTATTTTCTCTCCTCCTCAGTCTTTATTATGTTCCTAAAAACTCTTCTCCAAACTGCATTAGTGCTATTTATATTGATTCATTTATCCCACAAACATTTACGGAGCCCCTTCCAAATGTCATGCACTGCAATAGATGCTTAGAATATAACAGTGAACAAGAAAGCTAAGTTCCTACGCTTGTGTACATTCTAGAAACAGGTCCTTTATCCAATGTGTGACTTGAAAATATATTCTCGCAGTCTGTAGCTTGTCTTCTTATTTTCTTAAAATGGTCTTTTGAAGTGCAAAAATTTTGAATTTTTAAATGTCCAACTTATCAACTTTTCTTTTACGGATCATGCTTTCAGTGTCATGGCTAAGACATCTTTGCCTAACCCACAGTCTTGAAGATATTTCTCCTATGTTTTCTTCTAAAAGCTTTAAGTTTTGCTCTTATATTTAAGTCGCTGAGCTATTTGAAGTTAACTTTTGTGCATGGTGATCTAAGTTCATCTTGCTTTTCATTTCTTCATGTAAAACTATCCACTAGACATACTGGCCAACATGAAAGGTCACTGGCAGCTTGGACCAGTGCAGTCTCACTGAGTGGCTGAAATGGAAGCCAGGCCAGAGTGAAGAGTGAATGGGAAGGAGAGGAAGCAGGGACAGTGGGTACAAATAACTCCCAGATTGGGTATACAGTGTGGTCCTAAAGGGGAGAAGGGAGGGTGGTAGCTTCAGAAGGATGAGAGGTGTGGTTTTTTTGTCCATCTAGGGGGAAATTTTCCATTGTGCCAAGGGATGGGTGCAGAAGCCAGCAGAATTAGTAGAGGGAGGTCTTTTAACAGAGTAAGAGACAGTCATCCGTTGAGAGAAAAATGGATAAGAGTTACGTGGTAGACATTTGCTGCTTCTGTTTGCTTGTTTATTTTGGGGGAAGTCTGACATCCTTCTGGGGACCTCCCTCTCATCCACTGTGTCCAGTTCTAGTGAGATAGTCAGTTCCTGTTTCTGCCTTCCTGAGGAGGATAGGAAAGACACCGAGGCTAAGCCAATGGGATTCTTGTTCTCAGGATTATATTTCAAATATAGAGACAGCAAGGAAGAAAAAAAAAAAAGAATTAAGGCTGATCCACCCCAGATGTTGCACTTTGATATGTCCATAACACTTTTCTGATGTGGCTACAACAAATTCTACTAAAGAAGCAATTCTGTGCTTCTTTGTTCTATTCTATTCCTAATGCACAAGTCCTTGTCCACTAAAACAATAATAAATAATGTCTCAATAGAGCTTTACATTTACAAAGCACTGTCACAAACCGTTCTTAACAAACTGTAAGGAAAATTAGGGCTCGTATATTATGCCCATTTGCTAGCTAAGGAAACCAATGCAGGGTGCCTAACAGGGCCTGGCCCACAGGCTCAATAAATACATGAATGAATGAATAAATGCATGAATGAAGGTTAAATGATTTGCCTACAATCATAGTTAATAAGAAACCCAACTTCAACTTGAACTCAGATCTCCTCATTAAAAATTCAGGGCTTTAGGACATGGAAGCAACGTAAGTGTCCATCAACAGATGAATGGATAAAGAAGATGTGGCGCATATATAAAATGGAATATTACTCAGCCATAAAAAGGAATGAAACTGAGTTATCTGTAGTGAGGTGGATGGACCTAGAGACTGTCATACAGAGTGAAGTAAGTCAGAAAGAGAAAAACAAATACCGTATGCTAACACATATATAAGGAATCTAAAAATAAAAAGAAAGAAAATGGTCAGAAAAACCTAGGGGCAAGACGGGAAAAAAAAATTCAGGGCTTTTAAAGTGACATATATTATAAATCAAATGAGATATGCTTATCAAAAGATTGTGTTTGTAATTTCTGGACTAGGAAAGATTTTTTTTTTTATTCTTAAGAAGAATACACTGGGTTTGGATGCCTGAAACATAGTAATAGGGGATATTAATTGCTGAGGTAGGACTATGGTAGAGGGGGTCCCCTCACATTAATAAAATTAAAGCACCTACTGATGGGATGGACAGCATCTTGTAAAAAATCAGACAAACTGGGCTTCCCTGGTGGCGCAGTGGTTGAGAGTCCGCCTGCCGATGCAGGGCACACGGGTTCGTGCCCCGGTCCGGGAGGATCCCACATGCCGCGCAGCGGCTGGGCCCGTGAGCCATGGCCGCTGAGCCTGCATGTCCGGAGCCTGTGCTCCGCAAAGGGAGAGGCCACAACAGTGAGAGGCCCACGTACCACAAAAAAAAAAAAAAAAAAAAAAAAATCAAACAAACCAAAAGACCCCCCAAAAAACAAACACAGTGTCCAGCTGCTCACGAAACAGGTATTTACACTATAACAGCAGGGGAGGCATTCAGTAAGGGCTTCCCAGAGGAGGTAATGTTCTAGCTGGGGTTTGTAGGATAAATAGAAGTTGGCCCATCTTGGGTGGGAAGTGCCATCTAGACAGCATGTCAATTCCATGGTGCTTAGGCTCCTCCCCCTGGAAGCCAGTTACTAGGACCCCCACAGAACATCACTATGGGCTGGAATCTAAAATATTGCTGAGTAGGAGGAGAGCTGGCTCCAGAGCCATAGGAGATGGTGATAGATGTACTCTTCTCTCTCCCAAGCAGCACTTGCAGTGATGATGCCCAGAAGGCAACCAGAAGCAACAAGATAAAAGGAGAGAAAACATACCCCCATGGAATTGCTGATACGGCCCTCCTGATCTTTCTGCCCAGGTTGCTCTTGACAACCTGACTACCGAATTATCTCCAAATAGAAAATGAGAACATCTGATCTTCGCCTTTCATTCCCCCATCAGGGAAGATATATAGAGACATGGGCCTCAGCTTCTGTTTATAAAGTAAACCGGACCCAAGATACTCAGTGTTTCAGGAACCTCGACAAAGTAGGTCAGGCCTCAGAAGGTTGGGATTGGGAACTAGGCAATTAAACAAGTCAATACTTATCCCCCAAATGCCACCAAAACACAGGAATTTAACACAGAGCAAATGTTAACGCAGTCTTAAAAGTTGAAAAGTCTTCCCTGTACATGTATATTTACAATCAGTCATCTGATTAAAATCCTGTTCCACCATACAGAATTTCTCTTGTGCATACAACATTACGATGAGTGATCACTCATGCCATGTGCCTCATGAAGCTGTTCATTATGGTCTGAAAAATTGCATCACATGATCGTCAATGATCTAGTTTCACTCCTTGGGACAGTCAAACATTTGGTTCTGCCACTATTAATAATCTAAGGCCAATGGGTTTGAAAAGACAGAAATAAGACTCAAGTATGTTTAACTGGGGTGAGGGACACAGGTTCTTCCTCTTTTTTTATACTGAAACAAAAGATTCATTATCATAATTGGAATTTCAAAAAAATGAAATATATATATTATATATATCATTATATATAAAAATGATACTTGATAATACATTTTATAAATAAATTTGATATTAGCGTCAATTCTCGCTAATTTGTGCCCTTTCCCTCTTCAGTTTTATTTTCATACTAATTATATATGGGAGCCTTGATAAGAATGCCCCTTTGTTATTTATTCCCTACTTGACTGTCCAAGATGTAAGCAGAGTTCCAGGGTTTTAAAACAATGGGTCTCCAAGTCTTTGCGGCCTCTGCTATGCTAATTACTAGCAAAATTTCTTAGTCTCTCCTTAGGCATCTCTTTTACCTAGATGGCTTCAGCTAATCAAGGTGAATATGACTATCTTTCCTTCTGTAACTTTCTATCAAATTCTCTTTATTGAAATTCAGAAGAAAAAAAATAGAAGAGGTTACAAAGCAACCTTTGTCAAAGGGAAAATAACTCACATCGCAATAAAGCAGATACAGGTATAGGGAATGGGGAGCAGGGAGCAGAGGGGCACAGATGAGGTTGGAACTTTGCAGGGCTGTATCACGGTGCAAGACCTGAGGCTTAAAGCAGCATGACACAGATGGTCTTACGCAAACCAGACGGGACATACTGCATGGGACTGATCAGCTCAGCACAGCCAGCGAGGAAAAATCAAGAGACAGCAAGGCAGAGAGCTAATACACACAAAAGCTCTTGACTTTTCACAAACCATCATGCAGACATTTGCTTTTGTTTTTCATAGTTATAATGCCAAAGCCAGGTCAGTGGGCCAAGGCTACGTCAGCCTCATTAGTGGTCCTTTGTTCCGTGTTCTGGATGTAACCAAGCAGGACCCTATGGGGCCTTCCAGGGACAGCCCTCCCCTCGTATCCTCTGCTTTCGCTCCTCTCTGAAGTACCTAGATAACAGTATCTGATGCACATTTCCTGAGTTATTTTACAGATGCAGAAAAACCCCACCAAAGGAAGTTAACTACTTGATGACCATGAGCACATAGTCACCAGGCCTACTAGAGCCTAAAGATGGATAATGTTAACCCCTGTGACACCACCCTGTTACCTAACCATCAACCAATCAGAGAATTGGACACGAGTTGATCACATGACCTAGAAATACCCTCCCTCAGCTTGCCTTTAAAAATGCTTTGCTGAAACCCATCGCAGAGTTTGGGCTTTTCGAGCATTAGCTTTCCAGGACTCCTTGTCTGGCGCCTTACAATAAGCGCTGCACTTTCCTTCACCACAACCCCATGTCAGTAGATTGGCTTTACTGCGCATGGGGGGAGAGTACCCAAGTTTGGTTCGGTAACATGGATAGACAGGAAGGCATCTCATACAGCTGACTGATGATGCTGCCTGGTCTACAAGGACTCTGGCCTTCAGGGATGTACACAGCTTTGAACCTCAAGAGACCTTCAGTTCTTTAGCTCAGCAGTCCTCGACCTGCTCACTCACACTGTCAGTGGGCCACGTCTGCGTTATGAAAGTTAAGCCCTTCTCCCATTGAATGTTACCTAAAATGAGACAGGCTTCAAAGGAAAAAAAGATCTTACTTCAAGAAAGAAAAATGATATTGTAAATAGTCTTCAACATTTTAAAGTCCACATGTTTCAGGGAAAATTAAATTTTACTACACGAAATAGAAACACCGAGAAAAAGTAGCGTCATATGCATATTGTACCACAAACCTTGTTCTTCTAAACATAAACCCATTCAACAGAATAAAGAATTTTCTTCCTCCCTTCAACAAATATGTGTCTAGTCCCTGCCTTGGGCCAGTTACTGGCAGGTGCTGAGGACAGTGTCTGCTTGTAAGAGTTTACTGGTTAGGGAGGCAACTAATACACACATAAAAACTACAGTAAGCCCAGATTGCTAGGAGAGCTCCTCTCTGAGAACCAAATGGGCCTCTGTCCCTGGGAGCCTGCTGAGAATATCAGTCCTCCTCTGATCCTCCCCTGCAACTTGCGTTGGAGAAAAGCCCTCAGTCACAAGATCTCAACAAGTCAGAAAAAACCTATGGTTGCAGGGCTGAGAAGCAGTATGAGCATTTTGAAGCACAAACAGTAAACAGCAAACCACAAGGCTTCTTGTAAAACAGCTGCTTTCCAATCAATTGGTAGCGCTCCATTTACCCCTAAGAAACGACTCCATTTTGAAACTCCCACAGTTTTAAGTTAAAAGCCAAGAGCCAAGAAAGCTTCCCTGGTGGCGCAGTGGTTGAGAGTCCGCCTGGCGATGCGGGGGACGCGCGTTCGTGTCCCGGTCCGGGAAGATCCCACATGCTGCGGAGCGCCTGCGCCCGTGAGCCATGGCCGCTGAGCCTGCGTGTCCGGAGCCTGTGCTCCGCAATGGGAGAGGCCACAACAGTGAGAGGCCCGCGTTACCGCAAAAAAAAAAAAAAAAAAAAAAAGCCAATGGCCATATTTCTTTACTTAGTGTTGTGCTTTCCACTGGTCTCTTAACTGTTTAACTAGAGACTTCCTAGCCTGCTTAGAGTCTCTTAGTGCTTCAAAGATCATTTGTTCTTTTTCAGTCACTTAGCGTTAATTTTTTTAAAAATCGGCTAGGAAAGCTAAAACAGGTTTGTTTTTCACAGCAGGGTATATTAAGCTATATTAAAAGTCACAGCTATAAACATTCTATGAGAGTCCTTTAAATAGGGCACATTGTTATGCATGTAATAAGCCTTCTTCACAAAACATAAAAGTTTAATTATAAACCTACATCTTTATCTACAGGTAAACCCCTTTATCTACAGGTAAAATTTCCCACAAGCTCATTACTCAGACCACACCCACAGGCCAATAAGCAAACAGAAAAAAAAAAAAAAAAGCAGAAAGTATAATTACTATCACAAACCCAGATATCATATTCCACAAGATACATGAAACAAGTCACACAGTTGGCATAAAATATGGCCACAGATCTGAAGTGAGAACCCACAAACAGCAGGTGTGTTGGCAGATGACCAGATGGTAAGTGATGCAGCACTACAGAAATCAGATGGGGGACTAGGAAAGGACACAAGCACAGGCTCATTTTATTTAAGGATAAACGGACCCACACAGCCCATTTAAGACTTCAGTTGTATTGTTTCATTATAAAAATCACTGGTGTTCATATTCATGATCTGAAAGTCACTGGTAACTAACCATGCGTGTAAAAGAGCGGAGCTTCTTCAATGGGCTTCTGCCAGCTAATGTACACCTCTGTCCAATGGCACACAGTATGAGACATCGTAGAGCAGTGTTTCTTAAACATTTTTTCACATGACCCACATTAAGAAATGTAGTTTATATCTCAACCCAGTATTCACAAATATCTAGAGAGGTTGTGGTAGCCAGGCTCCAATGTGGTCCTCAACGGCCCTTGCCTCCCGGCATCACACCCCTGTATAATCCCCACTGTGCCAGGATTGGTCTGTGTGACTAACGGAATAGAAGAGAATCATGGCAGAAGTGATGAGAGGAGGTTATAAACAAGACTGTGGCTTCTGTCTTGGAGATGCTCTCTTGCTCTCTCTCTCAGCTCATGTGCCCTGGGGGAAGCCAGCTACGATGTCATGAGTAGCCCTAAGGAAAGACCCACATGACCAGGAGCTGAGCCTCCAGCCAATGGGCACAAGAGTGGTTGCAAGTGGTTCCTCCAGCCCAGTCAAGTCTCCCGATGACCACAGCCCTGGAGGATAGCTTGTCTTCAACCTGAGTCAAACCATCCAGCTGGGCAGCCACTGACCCTCAGAAATAATAAATGCTTGTTGTTTTAAACTGCTAAGTTTTGGGGTGATTTGTTACATAGGAAGAGATAACTACTACAGGTATATAACTGAAACAGAGACTTTCAAGAAATCTGACTTACCTTTACTCTGAGCAATTCATAGTGATGCTTTCTATTCTATTTTTCAAAACGCTGTCTGCAACCCACGAAAATGATTATGACCCACTAATAGGTCATAAACCTGAGTGATTCATGAGACATTAATAATATACCAAATATCTGGAATCCCATAAATGCATATATTCACATATAAGTATACATGCATATATACATGTGTGTATATGGATAGAGATAGAGAATATAGATATGAGAGAGGGAGTACGTGCTAACAAACCATATCTATATCAATTATTTCAACTGATTCTCACAATAACTCTGATAGTAAAACCAGGATTAAAATCCCCACTTTCCAGATGAGTAAAAAAATGTTGCTCAAAATAGCTATTTAAATTGTCTAGAGTCAAAATACTAAGAACAGGAGAACTGAGCCCAACACCCAGGTGTTCTGATTCCTGGTTATTCCCCCAGATGTAATCCATTACATATACTTTCTAATCTATTTGTATTTATATAAAGATATATTTATATGAAGTATTTATTACATATTCATCTTAACTGTTACATATGATGTATATTGATATTGTTTGTAATCTATCATATAAATATCTCCCCTGCCCTTCATTTCACACTCTGCTGGTTTTCCTCACAACTCACTGGCTGTTCCTTCTCAGATGCCTTTGCCGACCTCCAACCTGTCAGGTCAGAGAGCCTTGGCTCACTGGTCCTCGGTCCTCTTCTCGTCCCCATATATTCATTGTTTTGGCAGTCGCGCCATCCTATATCCAAATTTTAAATGCTATCTGTATGCCCAAAACTCCCAAATTGGTATTTCCGACCCAGACCTCCCTCTCATCCTCCAGACCCACACATCTCCCTGTGTTTTTTTAAACATATCTAGTCAGATGTCTAAAAGAAGTTTCAAACTTAGCACATCCAACAGCTGGTGTTTGTCAAGTGGAGTAAAAGTGGAGCTTTGTTTTCCCTGGACACTCCAAGGACAAAGTTAATGGGAGGAGCTGAGCTCTGCTGGAGTAAAGAGATAAGATGCCCACTCCTGAGGTTAAGGAGACCTCCCCAACTACAAATGTGCAGAAAAGTTCCATGGGGGTCAAAAAGGGAGGGGGCGCCACCCTATTATAGGTGGTGTCAACCTCCCCCATAGGCCTCTGCGCTGGACTCCATCTTCGAAAAAGATGTGCACACATATGGGGGAGGGTTCTAGGACAGGTCAGGTGTGGGAAAAGAAGTAAGATAACTGGCCAAAAGTAAACAAAGACCCGGAAGAACTGCCCTATATAAATGATTTAACTACCTCTTTACTGCGCTACTCCTCATTAGGGAGGATGCACACACTCTTTCTCTCCCAGTGTGTATTTCTGCCTTGCCTCTGTCTTAAATAAACAAACTGTTTCTCTGTGTGCTCTCCCACATGTTGTGCTGTGTCTCTAATAATAAACTTTGTACCTGTTTTTACAGTTTTTGTCTCCTCGAGAAATTCATTTTTCAAATGGGGCAAGATCCAGGGCAACTTTGCCTCTAGCCTCTAGCCCCTAGCCCCTGGTGGATTAGCAGTTAGCATTCCTGATTTTTCACCCAGGATACCCAGGTTCAATTGCTGGCCAGGGAACTAAGATCTTGCTTCAAGCCACCACCCTCTGGTGTCTCTCCGAGATCACAAGCACACAGTGCATAGATAGTGAGTATACAGAAATGACCAAGATATAATCCCTCTTTCACAAGTATAAAAGCAGTGAGGAAAGACCTACACGTGAATAGGCCGTCATTCTATCATGTGATAAGTGGTAGGATTAAAGCAAGAGCTGGAGCAATGGGAGCCTAGAAGATGCAGACAATGACATGTGGGTAGGCCAATCAGAGGAAAGGAGACTTGACTGAGCTGAGCTTTGGAGGTTGAAGAGTTAGCCAGAGGATGTAGTAGGTGAATGGAGAGGATGTACATAGATGTGTAAGAGTGCGTGTGTGCATGCGTGTGTGTGTGTGTGTGTGTGTGTGTGTGTGTGTGGTGACATTCCAATCAAAGGAAGCGGCTTATAGAAATAGAGACCAGAGGAAATATGTCCCATTAGGTGAATGGAGGTGGGGAAGGTACTACAAACAGTTGATACGACTGAGGGGCAGAGGCAAAATGACAACAAAATATAAATAATCATGTAACCAAGCAGGACCCTATGGGGCCTTCCAGGGACAGCCCCCTCCCCTCATATCCTCTGCTTTCGCTCCTCTCTGAAGTACCTAGATAACAGTATCTGATGCACATTTCCTGAGCTGTTTTACAGATGTGAAAACCCCAACAAATGTAAGATGTTAACTACCTGATGACCATGAGCACACAGCCCTCAGGCCTCCTGGAGCCTAAGGACTGAAAATGTTAACCCCTGTGACGCTGCCCTGTTACCTCACCATCAACCAATCAGAGAATTGTGCACAAGCTGATCACACACCCTGCGACCCACCCCCATCCACCTGGCCTTTAAAAGTGCTTTGCTGAACCCCTTCTGGGAGCTGGGTTTTTTTGGGGGGCATGAGCCACCTGTATCCTTGCACGGCCCTGCAATAAACCTTTCTCTGCTCCAAACTCTACCTTTTCGGTTTGTTTGGGCTTCACTGTGCTTTGGGCACATGAAGTTGCCTTAGGTAGCAATCATCATAACAGTGAATGCTTATTGGGTGTTTGGCATGTGTTAGAACTCATTTAATCCTCACAACAACCCTAAAGGATTCTATTATCACTATCATCTGTTTTACAGTTGAGGCAGCTGAAGCCCAGAAAGGTAAATAGTTTGCCTAAGGGTTCTCAGCCGGAAGCGGCACAGGCAAATCCTAACCCGGGAGGTGTGGCTCCAAACCCAGAGCGGTGAGCTCGGCCTTCACACTGCCTCTCTCAACAAGCTTGCACATCAGAGTTTGCAGTTTATCCTAAGGGCACTAGGCAGCCATTACAAGCAAGGGAACGACTGGCCAGAGATTCGTCTTCTACCAAAGACCCCACCCTGGCCCCAGTGAGGGAACAGAGGAGGTGGGGAGGCCAGTTCTGAGAGATGGCGGTGGTCCTGCTGAGATTAGCCCGAGGTGCCTGGACCAGGCTTGCACCAGGATGGACTAGGGTCACAGAGGATTTAGCAGCACATAAAGAAATCACTGACCCTCTCCCATCTCTTCCCACTTTCAATCAAGGGCTTTATTTAACGTCATTAAAAAAAAAAAAAAGTGGTGTCTTTGGGCAGGTTACATGAGATGGTTACAGAATAAAAAAGCTTCAACACACATTGGCTGTTTTCAACTGTTTCTTTATGGGACTTCTGGGTTTGGCCTGGTGCTCCTTGCAATGTGTTATTTTTGTCTCTGGTGTGAATAAAATGGTTTTGTAATTTCATATTGTGAGTACTCTTCTAGATGCAAAGTAAAAATCTCTCCTGTGTATGTTTTTCTTAGTAGATGAAAGTCTTCACAATCTTTCCCTATTACTCAGCTTAGACTTGACGAAAATTATGATGTTGACACCCAGGTTAAATGCCACAGACCTAATTTCAATTTCTAGTATAATGCCACCATCAGGTCTGTGGGTCCTGTTTCATTCCTTTCGTGAGAACATTAGTTTTGACTAATCTTATTAAAGATAAGGACTGAGGACACGCAGGCATGTCAAACCTGGGGACTTTTCTAAGGCATGTGATTCAGCCAGAATACCACCTCTTGGGTGAACATGAATGTTCTCAGATTTGGTGTTTGAGCCTCAATTTTCATGTCCAGAGGGGTTCTCCTCTAGAGAATTCTCCTGGGAGCCAGGTCTAAGTAAAGGTGTGTCAACACCAAATGAAGATGGTTCAAGAAAATCAGTAGAAACACCTCCTCACTCATTTAAATTTGTGGTCGTTACTTCTGGCAGAGCACTGCAGGGGGCTGAAATTTCTCTGAGACGCTCAGAGATACATTTTCTTTCTTTAGAACGAGTTAAAGGCCAGTTTTCCTCTTAACTTAACAAGTCTCTTTGCCTCCCCTTCTTCTAAAACATTGGTTGGCCCATCACTTCATTGAGGCCCAATGGAACTTGAAGGTCTGGCAGCCTATGAGCCCGGAGTCCAGCTCCCTTATCAGACATCAGGGAGCCAAGCTCAGATGCCAAACCTGGGCTGATTCAGGGGCCTCTTGGCTGGTTACCAAAATGGCGTGTTTCAGATACATTGTGGACTTTTGTCAAGTTGCTGTTCTTTCTAAAATGGTTTCATAAGGAACAGACTTGTGGTTGCCAAGGGGGAAAGAGGGGTGGGGGAGGGAAGGATTGGGAGTTTGGGATTAGCAGATGCAAACCAGTATATATAGGACGGATAAACAACAAGGTCCTCCTGTATAGCGCAGGGAACTATATTCGATATCCTGTGGAAAAGAATATATATATATGTCTAACTGAGTCACTTTGCTGTACAGCAGAAATTAACACAACACTGTAAGTCAACTATACTTCAATAAAATTTTCAAAATAAAATGGGCTGATAAGATTCTTTGCTTCCTTACATCTCAGTGGTTAGTAAAGGCTCTATGTTAGGACACGGGAAAATGTTTAAGGACTATGCCTCCGACAGATAAGCCCACTCAGTTGATTTGAAATAACCTTACGTGATGTAACGACCTTCCCAAAGGAAGCACCATAGGCCACTGGAGGCAAATACTTGCAAGTAACGTGGGATAAGCGTCCAAAACTTTCCACCGCGCCCTTCTTTAACTAAAGGCGTGCACTCGACAGGTGTACGCTCTGATTAACATGGTCAGGGGTAGTTTTCCTGGATTCTCCAGATTAGTCAACACGTAGGACACCTGACCTCCAACCTCAGCTTTACAAGCTCCAAATAAGAAGCTGAAACACAGCAGTTGATGGTTACCAGGACTGCACTGAAGACCAGGTGCCATGGAGTAGACAGAGAACATTACAAAAAGAGACCCCGGTCAAGAGAAACTGCCAGAAAACTCGGGGAGGCTGAGAACAAACCAAATAATGCTATGGGGACAATTACAAACACAAGCCAATAGCACGTAATAAGATCCTCAAATCAGGCCTGCTTCTCTCTCGTGAAGACTTTAATCGGCGTGTCCACAACATTTCTGTATTTAACTATGTAGAGCAATTATGTAGTGAAATTCACAGGGTCTCTAAATGACTCCTGAGTCGTTTCTCCTAAAGAATCCCGGTGCGGCCCTGACCCCAGGTTTCTTCTTCCGCTCTTCCACTCTCTTCCCTCCAGCTTGGTTAATCGCACTCCCCACACTTGGCTCTTCACCGCCAGCAGAAAACTATTACCAACAGTAACACGACCTTTTGCAAGACTGTCATATTTGAAATAAATAACTTATATTGCATTCAAGTTCAGCTGTACCAAAAATGAATAATCAAAATAATGCTTTTTTTTTTTTTTTGAGTTGTCATCTGAGAACACACTATGTGCATTACTGTGAAATTTGGTTACACCTACTGTTTTTCAAGGCTAGAATGTCTTAGGTGTTCCTTCCAGGTAGTATCTTTTAGTCTAGCGCTTAATATCATTGCTTCTTTTTTTTTTTTTTTGAGTTTTTGAATTTTATTTTTATTTTTTTATACAGCAGGTTCTTATGAGTTATCCATTTTATACATATTAGTATATGTATGTCAATCCCGATCTCCCAATTCATCACACCCCCCCCCCCCCCCCCCCCCCCCCCCCCACCCGCTGCCTTGCTTTTTTATCAAAAAGATTGAATCTTGAATGAACACGCACCGGAAAACCCATTACATATCACTTGGTAGAATTTATCGTAAACCATTCAGGAAAGCATCCTTCTGTTGTTCACCTTTTGTTATGGAAATTCCCTTTTCCTCTTACACCAAACTTGATCATGGGATTCCTCCAGGACCCTATTTGGCTTCTGGGCTATCTGTGAATGTTTTCTATCTTAGTCATTTCATTCAACCATTGAACAAATAATAACGGGACACCTACTAGGTGCCAGGCATCGTTTTGTCTCTTGGAATACATCAGTGAACAACACAAACACGGAGATCTGTTCCAACGGGGAGAGAGAAACAATAAGCAACATGCACTATAGGTAAGTAGACCGTATAGTGTGTCAGGGGACGGTGAGCGCTGGAGCAAACAGAAAGAGTAGAGTGGGGAAAGGGAGATGGGTGGGGATGGTCAGGGTGAGTCTCAAGACCTGAAGGAGATGAGGGAATGTTTGATACAGAAGTTTGGGGGAAGGCCAGAAGAAAGAAAGGAAGAGCCAGGTGACTTTTATAGGTGTCCCTCTGTGTTATGAACTACCGCCCTGAACTGTCAAGTTCTCCAGCAACTCTGGACCTCTTTTCCAAGGTGTTCACTATCCATTTCTCATCACAATGAAACATACCCATCTTTCCCGGTCGTCAAAACAAATGTGCAGGAGGACGGTGCTCTGTGGCGACCACTGTGAACCTTCCTTCAGAACGCTCTTGATCTTCCATCTTTCAGCTGGATGCCCCGAAGATCATTCTCTTTGAAGTCCGGGAAGAAACTCAAATAGGTGTTGTGTGGCTCTGCAGGAAACCGTGTTTATCCTCTTCCATTGCTGAAAAGCCTTCTTGGTAGCTTTCCCTTATTTTTAAGTCTTAACTAATCCTAGGCATTCCTAGCCATTACCATACCCTCCCAGTTCTGCAACTCCCCGCGCTCTCACCCGTGGTCCTGAGCCCCTCCCTCCGTCCACACCTGCTGCATTGCCATCTGGCTGACTCCCAAGTGCCTGTTTTGCTTGACCCAAGAGCAGAATCTGTAGGGTTGATGGGTACAGACAAATATGTGAGAGTATCAATTCAAGCACATAAAATCCCTACCTCAACTTTCAGAATTAGAGAATTTTAAAGCTGAGGAGGATTTTAAAGACCCTAATTCTAGTCCCTCTTTTAGCATTAAAGGAAACTGAGGCCCAATATGACAGCTTATTAGATGCCCTCTGGAAACACAAGACAACATAGGGCACGCAGTCTTTGATCCCATGGTCCAAGTGGCCCTGGGACATGAAGAGTTGCTGGCGGAAGAGGTCCACATGTCAGTTCTGCTGGGAGCCCCCAAGGAGGCAATTAAATAGCCCCTGTTCTTAACCATCTGTGAACACAAGGATGAGGCCATAGCTCTGAGTGGCTATGGCTGGTGAACAAGTCTACAGAGCCTGACCCTGAACCCACAGAGAAGGACCAGCCTCCGAGTGATCATATTCTGGAACTCTAACTGTGCCACGTGTACTAGAGGGAGGAGTTCCTGTGTTAAAAAGTCAAGCACACAGGTGTGTTCCTTATTCTCATTCCCATCTACGTCCTGGGCCCCCTCTTACACGGGGGGAGGTCTGGCCTCTTTGTTCTTTCTTCTTCCTCACTCAGATTCTCACATACCCTCTTCTCTCTGTTGTTCTTCTTGAGTCATTTGACACGAGACAAGACACTGAAGTTCAAGTTTGGGTCCAATAATGAGCAAAGAGACCCCAAAAACCTCACCTTACTAGTACTCTGCACATAGCCATGACCCTGGACTTATTTGTAGACACTTCTGGGACCAGAGGAGAGAAAGGTTATTGGCAGGACAGAGGTTTGCACATATGAGTATCCTTCCCAAATACCATTTGAGCATGTCCAAGGCAGGTTGATGGGGGCCCCACTGGCTAAGACTGGGACAATGTGAGCACTAAAAAATGAAGTACAGTGATAAATTATAAACCTCTGGAAAGTAGGAAGTGGTGCAATTATACAGATAATAGTGAGTTAAGCAAATGGGAGAGAGGCTGCTGTTTACAATAGAATGCCAAGTGCCAACTGGTAAGCGCCAAAGTTGGAAAATCATCATTTTGCAATCACCACAGTGAACACTGGCTCAGGCAACGATCACCCATAATGCTAAATCTGGGGGGAATGTCTTAAAGAAGAGCAGAATATTTGTATCATACTAAAGTGTCTCCTACAGAATGCTTATGAGTTACAAGGCCAAAAAAGTAGTACTAACTATACAGTAGATAAATCCTTATCTACTGAAGTGTTCAGTATTCTCTTCCAGGGTGGTGAAAACTAACATCACCAATGAGACGGTTGCTCATGATCTGCCTCCAGATGTGATGCCCTAAATAGGACACAATCAGGAGTTCCCTGGTATTGCAGTGGTTGGGAATCCGCCTGCCAATGCAGGAGACACGGGTTCGAGCCCTGGTCCGGGAAGATCCCACATGCCGCAGAGCAGCTAGGCCCGTGCGCCACAACTACTGAGCCTGCGCTCTAGAACCCACAAGCCACAACTACTGAGCCCGCGTGCCACAACTACTGAAGCCCACATGCCTAGAGCCTGTGCTCTGCAACAAGAGAAGCCACCACAATGAGGAGCCTGCACACTGCAACGAAGAGTAGCCCCCGCTGGCCACAACTAGAGAAAGCCTGCGTGAAGCAACGAAGACCCAACATAGCCAAAAATAAATGAATGAATGAATGAATGAATGAATGCATAATTTTTTTTAAAAACGACACAATCTAAATCTACTCACGAGGAAACAGCAGACAAACTCAAAATGGGGAATGTTCTATTAAATAAGAAGGGAACTATACTCTTCAATGTCATAAAAGACAGAAGGGCTGTGAAAATCTTCCAGGTGTGAGGAAACCCTACAACCACAGCTCCATGGTAGCCCAGAACTTTCCACTCTCTCCTCTGAAAGACATCAGGCATGGAGTTAATAACAGGGTATATCATTCCTATATGAATAATGAATGGATGGAAAATCAGAAGTTGTTTTTTTTTTTAATTCACAGATCTCTTACATAAGCCAGCCCACACTGAATCTTGCAAAAATAAATAAAGTTAGCCCTCTCTTCAAAGATGAGCCTGCCAATCAGCCACAATCCCACTTTGCCTCTGGGCTTTGCTTCTTAACTCATTTTTTTTTTTTTTCTGAATTGTGAATTCACAGCATTCTGAACCCAGCTTTTGCTTTGTGGTAAAAAATGGTTTTATCTTTATACTAGAGAAATAGATTTATACTATAGAACGGTGGATTTATACTTCTATTATCCTACTTTGGTTGCTATGTCTTAATCCCCTTTCCAACTGAACTTTCAAAATGCAGTACATTTGAAGATATACAGTACATGTAATACAAACAACTTCCTTCTGGGAGCTGAGGTCCTAGTTCAGCTGGATATCTAAAATACATCACTTCTTCGACTTTGTACTATAGAATTATTTATCTAGATCATGGTTATTGAACACAACCAGAAGCTTATCTATTTTTCACACCACTTCCCCTTGCCCCTCACACACACACAACCTACAGCTGGAAGGAGCCATTAGAAATCAGGCAGACCTCTCCCTGTCTTAGGATGAGAAGATATCAGGAGCCCCACTTCACAGATGAGACAATCACAGCTGACTTAAGTTCATGCAAGCAGGCAACACTAACTATGGGGTTAGGATCTGCCAGAGGCTCCAAGAAGCATTCACTGCACTCTTCTAAACAAATTTATACAATCAGTATAAATTATTGCATTTCACAGTCTAGCTCTCCAGCTCATCTTGAGAATCACTAATATGGTTTGATTCATTACTTTTAATTTTCCACCGTGTGAACAGTCTCAGGGCTCTCCTCATAGCACTAGAAGTAAAGGTCTGTGGACTCGGTGCCAAAGTAACACTAGAAAGATTCACAGAGACAAAGGGCCATCGAAACAGAAAACAGTGCTATTATTTGTGCATTAGTTAAATTTACTGGTGGTAAATCTACAAAAGGTACATTCACATCAGACAATGTGGGTAAAAAACAGCCCACCACATGGCCCCAGTGTCTGGAAGCACAAAAGTGGCTACACAATACAACACAGTATCTTTGGAAAATAACCCCCGGCTTTGAATCCAAGACGGGAAGCCGAGATCCGCTTGAGAGCGTGAGGAAATGAGAGAGTGATGAAAACCTACCGTCGTGAGCCCATTACACCTTTTAAGCAGTGAGAAATTCATTTAATAAACCGACTGAAGCCTGAAATCGAATTAAATCTAAAAGAGGCATCAACCTGAAATGCTAATAAGTTCACACTTAGATTGTATACAAGGCAGCTCTGCCGTACGTGCCTTTAATAATGCATTACCCAAAGTCTTTTCTGTATTCATTTGAGCCATGCATGCAGCAACGTGACGTGAATTATTTCTACACTCTACTCTGGGTACAAATATCTTCACGCAGGCAATCTGTCTGGCCACGTTCTCCTTCCCTGTCAAGGTGAATGAGATGTGGTTCTCAAGGGATGTGATTGTGGTTGTGAAAAGGAAAGTCAAAACAGTAAGGATACATCCGTACCTTTCATTACGAAAAACAATGGAGTATTTTTCTAATTACTCGGCGTCCTGTATTTAATTTGAATGTGCAAGACTAAGAATGCAGATTGTCAAATTGCTTTATACAAACTAAAGCTTCAATTAGTTCAGTTTCAAGCTGGAGCACATCTTCAGACAGGCACCGGTAGCATTGGGTACAGCAATCCTGTGGTTCAGCTCTCTTTTAGTTCCTCCTGAGGCTGTGCTCCCTTTTTCAACCTGAGAGTGGTTTAGGGGCAGAGGAGGGGCTGGAAAGTTCTTGTAAGCTGTGAGCCTCACAACATCAAGGCCTGGTTCTGGGTTACTACAACACCCTCTTAACTGCTCACGGCTCTTGCCCTGACCCCTAAGCATTGGTCTCATAACACAGTACAGAGTCACTTCCAGCTCAAATCCTTTCCATGCCTCCCCATCTGTGATGGTTCATTTTATGTGTTGACTTGACTCGGCTAAGGGATGCCCAGATAGTTGGTAAAACATTATTTCTGGGTGTGCTCGAGAGGGTGTTTCCAGAAGAGATTAGCAATTGGAATCAGTAAACTGAGTAAAGAAGATCCACCCTCACCAGTGTGGGTGGGCATCACCCAATCCACGGAGGTGCTGAATAGAACAAAAAGGCAGAGGAAGGGGGAATGCGCTCTCTGCTAGAGCTGGGACATCCATCTTTTCCTGCCCTCGGCCACAGACACTACTGATTCCCAGACCCTCTTACACAGACCAGGATGTACACCATCAGCCCCTGATCCTCGAGCCTTTGGACTGGGACTTACACCATCGGCTCCCCTGGACTCAGGGCCTTTGGACTCAGACTAAATTATACCACTAGCTTTCCTGGGTCTCCAGCTTGCAGATGGCAGACAGTGGGACTTCTCAGCCTCCATAGTTACATGAGCCAATTCCTATAAAAAATCTCCTCATATATACAGTTGACCCTTGAACACTGTTGGGGTTAGGGGCTCCATCAACCCTCTGTGCAGTCGAAAATCCATGTATCACTTAAGAGTCGGCCCTCCGTATCCACAGATTCAACTGACTATGGATCGTGTAGTACTTTAGTATTTGCTATAGAAAACCATCCATGTATAAACAGGCCTGCACAGTTCAAACCTATGTTGTTCAAGGGTCAACTGCATGTATTACTGGTTCTGTTTCTCTGGAGAACCCTAAATAGTAAACTATCTAACTCGGATAAAATGCACAATAGTTTACAAAGCCCTACCTGACACATATACATACACACGCACATATATTTTATTTATATGTGTATGTGCGTAATTTTATATATATACACATTTACACACACGTATACATATATACGTGCACATATACATACATATATATACACATACGTATACATACATATGTATATATACACACACACACGTATAGATACACAGGCAACCCTTGAACAACATGGGGGTTAGGGACACCAACTCACCACACAGTCAAAAATCCAGGTATAACTTACAGTTGTCCCTCTGTATATACGGCCCCTCTGGACCCACTAATTCAGCCAATGCAGATCGTGTAGTACTGTAGTATTAACTACTGAAGAGAATTCACCTATTTAAGTGTACCTGCGGAATACAAACCCATGTTGTTCGAGGGTCAACTGCATTGATTACTGGCTCTGTTTCTCTGGAGAACTCTATCTAGTAAATCTTCTAACTGCAATAAAATGCACAACGGCTTACAAAGCCCTATGTGACCTGCCATCCCCCTCACTCCCATCTCCTCTGATCACTCCGCACTCCATTGCAGCTGCCCTGGCCTCCTTGCTCCTCCTTGAGCACTTTGGGCATGTTTACAGCCCGGGGCCTCCTCGCTGGCTGCACCCTCTTCCTGGAACCCTTCTCCAGATATCCATGTGATTCACACCGTCTCCTCCAAGTCTTCACCAAATGTCACCTTCTCAGTGAGGCCGACCCTGATCACCCCATTTACAGTCAGTCCTCATTATTCTCTGATTCTGTATTTGCGAATTTGCCTACTCACTGAAATTTGTTTGTAACCCCAAAATCAATACTTGAGGTGCTTCGGCAGTCATTCACAGACAAGCTCAGAGCAGAAGAAAATGTGAACCACCCAGCACCCATGTACCTGGCCAAGACGGAACGAGGCAGCACTCTGCTACTTGTTTCAGCTCTCAGACTGTAAACAAGTGTCCTTTTCATAGTGTGTCTGGTACCATGTGTTTTGTACTTTTGTGCCTTTTTTTGGGGGGGGGTGATTTCGCTGTTTAAAATGGCCCCCAAGGATACTGCTGAAGTTCTGCCTACTGTTCCTAAGCACAAGAAGGCTGTGATGTGCCTTATGGAGAAAACATGTATGTTAGACAACCTCACTCAGGCATGATTTATAGTGCTGTAGGCCATGAGTTCAAGGCTAATGAATCAACAATATATATTAGATAAGTGCCCTTAAACAGAAACGTACATTAAAACAAGGTTACATATTGACCGGCTGACAAAAATGTTGCAACCAGAGACTCACAGGAACCGAATCCTGTATTTCCCTAGGAGCGATGGCTCAGTACTCGCTGATTCAGTGTCCGCAGAACCTTTGTTGACTGAATATTGCAACGCTTCCCCTGGAACTCCAGATCTCCCTTACCTGGCTTGAGTTTTGCCACAGCATTTATTATGTCCTAACATGCCATATTACTTATTTATTATGTTGATTATTATCTGTCTCACCAGCTGGAAAGTAAACTCTGTGAGAGGGCATGCTCTCACTTGTTTTGTTCACTGCTCTGTCCCTAGCACCTAGCACAGTTTTTGGTATAATAGGCACTCAGAAAATATTTGTTGGATCAATAAACGAATACACAAATCAACGGACAGTCAGAACTTCCCCTGAAGCAGGGGTCTGGACAAGAAGGTTCCTGCAGGGTAAGTCACACACGAGGGCATCCAGAGAAACAAGGAATACGGTGGCAATTCTGGGCTGGATAGGGTTTATCAGAGGAAGGTGAGAGAAACAACAGCTCAGGGTCAGCTGGGACTAACGGAGGTGGAGGCCAGATGGGACAGAAAACGTTTGCCCGCAGGCTCTGAAGCTGAACCAGGTGGACAGTTAGGAGGTTTCTAAAGGTGGACTGTACGCTGGGAAGGTGCAGATCACCCGGGACACAGAACCCAATGAGCTCCAAATGGAGGGGAAAGGGGGTGCCAGGAGCACCCATAACGTTTCCTAGGTCTCTATATGGTCAATGCAGAACTGCTAAAAGAAATTATTAATAATCCTTGATAAATAAAATGCTGACGTTGGTTCCCCCGGAATAAGTTCCAGAGGTGCCCAGGTAAGAAGGACTGTCTCACCAGTCAACAGCTGCAGGTCAGAGTGTCTGCCCGGGCAACTTTTGACTTGGGGCTCGACTCTGACAACTCAGCTTGTGTTCTGCCTGTGGAGTCTGAACTACACAGGCTACACCTCTCCCAATCCTCATTCACTCGCTGTCAGCACACCCGTAGGGGGACCGCAACCCATCCTGCCCCAAGTGAATTCTGATATGCTGTGCAGCTCATATTTTAAGTCAGTTCACCCCAACCACATACATCTTTAATGTCTGCATGATTCAGTAACAGCCAGAACATGAACCTTATTTAATTTATAAAGAAAGATTAAACCCTCATTTCCACCCCAGCACGTACGCAGCATTAGCCCATTAACAGGTGGAGAAACTAAAACTTAGAGAGGTTAAACAAACTTAATCAAGGTCACAGACTTACTAAAGAAAGAATGTGATGTCGGGTCTGTCAGACTCCAAAGCTCCACCTTATTCTCTGTACTATGTAATTCTTTAAATTCTTTTTAAACAAGTTGATATAAAAATTGCTGTACTTTCTCGACAGCTTTACGTTAATGGTCACATACTATTATCCAAATGAAACAACTTATCTTATATATTTCCAGGGAATTCGTGTAAATCGATTTATTTTTCATGGTGTCCATTAACTCTATGATATTTGCACCTTAAAGACATAACTGTTTAAACCTAATTATTGCTAAAATATATTTTTTAAAAAGCTAACATTAAATAAATGAAGACATGTTATTGAGAAAGGACATGGTGTGGTCCCAGCTCTACTACTTACCTCTTTGGGCAAATCATTTAACCTCTATGGCTTTTATTTTCCTTGTCAATAAGATGGGAATAATAAAAATAAGACCTTCTCTGACTAACCCACTGAACCCACAAATGAGACAACAGATGTGGAAGTATTTTTAAATGCTGAAGTACTTTACAGGGTCAAGGATGGTCATGCCTGACTTGGGATACGTTACTTGTTGCCATTTAATTCCCTGAGGGCAGAGACTACCCTACTCAGCTCTGTATGCATAAATTGGTGGCTGGCACATAGTAGGTGCTCAATAAATACTTACTGAACAAAGAGAATTTGGACTTTTAGTTACAATCCCTTAAGACGGCATTTACAATTTATTTAAATAGTCTGTAAGTGGAAGATAATAATAAAATCAATCATTTTAATATTTGAGAATCAAATATGAAGTTGCAGAATAATTTGGAAATAAGCCCATGCACCAGGGACACTCTGCTCAGTGAGATGCTGATGAAACTTGCCTTGGAAAAGCAGACGGGTTTTTTGCTGCCCCTGCTGCTGGGCACCTCCACCAGTGGTCCCAGCACTGAGCCATCAGTCATGAATTTAACCCCACACGGTCCAAGTGGCTTTGCAGACAGACCGCCCCATCCTGCTAATCCTCTCACAAATGCCCTTCTCTCATCGTGGAGGGAGGGGCTTCGGACAACTATTCTCGATACCAGAAAAACATCAAGGCACATTCCCTGCTGCCAGCAGTTCAAGTATCCATCTGTGTTTGGAGGAGCAGCATGTCTGAGAAACTCACAAGAACAGGCTGTGTGGAGTTCTGGAAGGCAACTCCTGTACCTCTCTACATTGTGCTGACATAGCACTAAATCCCTGTAGCCCAGGCTCCATCAGGGAAGAGCTTTTATAGAGTGGGAGACGATCGCTTTCCCCACCTCACCTCATACCCTCCCCTCTCCTCTGACTCCTCAGCCAGGAGACCTGGACCTCAGGTTACTAAGGATTTTCCCAGATTACAAGAGGTAACCCTAACCCTCCCCTTTTGCCATGTCAAGGAGTCAAGGACCACAGTCAAATCCCTCAGGTCATTCAAGCCGAGGTCTCCCACTCAAACCCACACGAGGTGATGGCACAGTTTCTTGGCTTTACTGATAGGACTTGAGGGACCAATGACCTTCAGAAAGTAAAGTGCAAAGACCACGTGGTAGTTGCTCATGATTTTGAGTCAGACACAAAATTCTGGCAGACCATCTTGCTAGCAACCTTTAGGAAATTAAATCTGCTGTCAAATAGGAAATGAAACACAGAAAACCTGACATACAAAACCGGTCCCTCGGATTTCTTTATGGACCAACCTCATGGAACTGAGTGACCACACAACTATTAGGGGAAAACACACCCTGTCTCAGATACACCACATCTCACCCTGTTGTTGAAACTCACTTGAGTAATCCTAGGGAATCTAAAATTTTGGCGCTCAGTTCTTGCAGTAAAACCACAGACTGCAAGAAGGGTATCTAATCCCAGCTGTAACAAAAATATAAGTAGTCTGGGAGATATATTGCTACAACAATTACTGTTACCAATGAAGTCAGTTGCCAACTAGGCAAGTAATATCTTTGCATGCATATTTATGTTATTGTAAGCAGCTCTTTACAGGAAACCGCCCTCAGCAGGAAGCCCCTTTTCTTGTCACTTTGGCAAAGCTATATTGTAACTAACTTTCAAACCAGGCACCTGCATGCTCTACTCATTTCCAGCCCAAGCACAGCTTTCAGATATTTTAATCACATGATACCTTGCCTAACTTGTCGGTTCTTTCCATAGATCAAAGAAGTGGAAATGAAGAATAAGTAATTAACAGATGACCAGATCTCCACTCTAGCTTCCCCTTCAGTAATCTCCGGAACAAGCCGTGAACAAAGCGTGTGAACAAGAGAACATCTGGAGGAAGATCACGAGGAGTCCACAAGCCTGCACACACTGGTGGGTGGCGTCGACTCTGACCCCCATCTCAGTGCCTAACTGAAATTACTTCCCTGTTGTTTTTTTTTTTTTTTTTCCTGTACGCGGGCCTCTCACAGTTGTGGCCTCTCCCGTTGCGGAGCACAGGCTCCGGACACGCAGGCTCAGTGGCCATGGCTCACGGGCCCAGCCGCTCTGCGGCATGTGGGATCTTCCCAGACCGGGGCACGAACCCATGTCCCCTGCATCGGCAGGCAGACTCTCAACCACTGCGCCACCAGGGAAGTCCCCCTGTTGCTCTTTAAATGCTTTCATGGCTGAGTAGAATCTTCAGAGGTTGTTTCTGGGGGACACTGAGTCTACCATCTCCCCAGATTGCTGGCATTCTGATTAAAGGCAACTTTCCTTTCTACCATGTGTAATGATTTTGTAAGCAGCGATCAGCGGGACCCCCATTCGATAACATTAGGGTGACAGTGTATCATTGGGATTTGGGCTACGTCACCACCAAGCCTCTGTGAGTCCATTTTCCTGTCCCCCAGATAACAACCCTGCTTCCCACCCACAGCGGAAGAACCTCAACTGTAATAAGGAAGCCAGCAACCTCATCTGACTGCTGCTAACTCATTCACTGTTCACAACCCAGTTGGCACCTGTAGGATACCCAAGATGTATATTTTAATTAACTTCTTAGCAAATCCTCTATACACTGCTGCTAGCAACATTTCCCAGAAACATCATGACTACTTGTATCTATCATCTCGACTTTAACAGTAAGGTCATGTCCGCAGGCATTGCTTTCCAGAAGTTTGGTGGGCCAGATCTCCTGTGTAAATAGTCTCATAGGGAAAGCCGTGCCCCTCCCTGCAATGGGGAGCAGGAAGGAAGCCCTCCAAAATCCAAAGAAGGTTGTCTGCAGGACACAGTCAGCTCCCAGGAGAGAGAGGTCAGACGTTCCTTCCTGGATGGCACATTCCCTCACCCATGGGCTTCTTACACAAGAGGAACAATTCTAGGAGAACTGAGGGAAGAGGGCAGAGAAAGGGAGAAGTCCACGTGAAGGAAAAACAAGTTGGAGGACAAACGCATCCTGGACAACCAATAGGGGTGGCTCACTGTTCCTAAGTTTTTGCGACAGTAGGTCAGTGGCCTCCATCTTGCTTGCGTGGCTCCAAGTCTGGTTTGACTGATTCCTTATCTCCACATCAAGAGCTACCCCCCAGGCCCCTCCTTACCTTGGGGCTGATTGAGTTCACCCTCCCCCCCTCCCCATCTCTTTAGTCCCTCTGTGGTCCCCTCCCCTGAGAACACCAGCAAAAGCTCCTGCTGGAGTTCTTCCGGGGCCCAGTCCCTGTGACCCATGTGAATGTAAGATACTGAACGTTCACAGATACTTAGAGTCACCCAAGGCCATCCTCCAGGTAGTCTACGGTCATGGCATGTCAGCGAGGAGGAGTCCTTAGGAGACCTCTAGCCCAGCCCAGTGCCTCTTAAGTTTTAATGTGCACACAATGGTCCTAGGAGATCTTGTTAAAAAGCAGATTCTGACTCAGTAGGTCTTGGGTGGGACCCAATATTCTGCATTTCTAACAAGCTCCCAGAAGAGGCTATTCCCCAGACCATACTTGGGCTAGCATGGCACTTGCTAAATACAGACATTGGCTGTATGAAATACCAAAAATACAAAATAACCAAATACAAAATAAGTAAGGTATGGTAGTCCCTGGCCTCCAAAAGCTCAGTGACCTAGACACAATGACTGCAAGAGCATGTATACGTATTAAAATACATGAACGTACATGGTACCATGGAGTAAAGAGGAGAGAGCAATCCCTCTGCTGGGGGGTTGAGCACAGCTTGACAGACACTGAAGCTGGGACTGACTTGAAGACTATGCGGTATCTTGCCTGATAGAAGGAGAAGCATGACAGCGAGCCCTGCAGAACTAGCACATCAGCACCAAGGTCATGAAGGTTTGTGAGAGAACTGGATGGGCTCGACTGAGGAACAGTGACCAGTTCTGCTCCGTTGTCTTATAAGGTGAGTGAGAAGCATTTGAAATGGTAGGTTGGAGCCAGGTTTGTATGTCATGCTTAACAATGAAATATTATTAGAGAATTAGTCTTAACTTTACCCTGCAGGTTATCTATAGCATACAGTACTCAGGAGGCGACAGTATTCATCTTGTTCATTAGGTAAGTAGTTGGACAGTATCAGAGAATTTCATTAGCACACCAAGAGAAAAATCTTTGAATGCCTACTGTAGTCAGGTGGATCGAATAAAGATGGCAGGTAACATGTCTGGAGCTAAAGTAGTCTGAAATCTCAGGACTCACAAGGTGGATGACATCAAATATTTTTGCACTTCTTCTTGGTATAATGGGAGAAGGAAACCTATTTACCCACGGTGCTAGTGAAGGTATGAATTTTCACATACTCATCTACAAGCAAACGCATTATGCATCTAAACCTTGCTTATTAAGAGGATTAGCATTTAGATTTTAATGCAATTAGAATGTACTACCTATGTGACTCTGGAAACATTACTTACATCTCTGGTTCTTACATGGTGATGATGATATTTAAATCCTTATCCAACGATACTACTACCAGAAAAAATAAGTTAATTCTAACAGGGGACTTTTTAAAACTAAAACAATGTATTTTGTTCTCAGCAATCCCTACTTCCGGTTTGTCCAACTGCTCACAGATTTAGCACTAAGTCTAACTGAGTTGGATCTTAGGGTATTTTTCTCCATATTAATAAAGAATACCCCCTTCTATCTATAATACCTGGGCCACAAGGCTCTCTGCCCTAGAGGAGAAGAATATGTCAAAAGAGAAGATAGAAAACCTGCCCCTGTGACTCAGTAGACTCTGGGAAGGGGAGGAAGGGATGAAAGAGGATGGAAGAATTCAGAAACCTGTCCCAGCTCCTCTTCCCATCAGCCCACCCCATGACACCCTAAAAGGGAAGTCCATTATACAGATGGAGATAAAAACCCAAGCAGAGAGACTCCGTCTTTCCTTTCTAGTTGGAACTCTGAGAGACCACCTTGCAGGATGCTCTCTACAATAAAGGGTGGGCATATTGGAAGATATATAGTTAGGCAGAGTGAAGGAGAGAGCATAGCTGCATTGCTGAGCCTCCTTCAGCAAACTTATGGCAAAAGAGATTCAGAAGTTCTGCATGGAAGGTAGTAAGATGAGAGCCAATAAACCTGGTTTAGGGACACCTGTGATGAATGGCAAGGTGAGTACACTGCAAAGTGTAGTGCACAGCCTTGCCAGCGCCTGGCCGAGACTCAAAGGGGTCTGCCTGGTCAAAAGAACTGTGATGAGGCTGAGTCAGGAAGAGAGGAAGTCTGGGCCAGCTTCACCGGCTTCTTCGTATTAGACTCTGCACAGGTTCCTGGGGCTCAGATAAGATCCGCATTCTCCTTTGAGTCCACTTTAATGGGGCTTTTGCTCCTACCACTTCACTAAAACTGCTTCTGTCAAGGTCACCAGTGACCTCCATAGGGGCAACTCCAGTGTCGATCCTTATCTTCCTTTACTATTTTAGGTAGGGATATGAAGCAGCAGACTGGACACAACAGAAGGAAGGAGCAATGAACTTAAAGATAAGCCAATAGAAAGTATCCAAATCAAAACACAAAAAGGAAAAAAAAAAAGAATTGGGAGGCAAAAAAGACAAACCAGGCATCAAAGAATTGTGGGATAATACCAGACAGTCTAATTGGAATGCCAGCAGGAAAAGAGAAAATGGTAGGAAAGAAATATTTGAAGGGATAATGCCAAGAATTTTTCAAAATTAATGAAAGAAAATAAATCATAGATCCAAGCTCAGAGAACTCCAGGCAGAAAACAAAGAAAACTATACCTAAGCACATCACAGTCAAACTGCTGAAACCAAAGATAAAGGGAAAATCTTGAAGTCAGCCAGAAGGAAAAAAAAGAAACATAACACACAGAGGAATTATATGAGACTTCTTGTCAGAAACTATGCAAGCCAGCAGATAATGGAAAGACATCTTTAAGACGCTGAAAGAAAAAAATAACTGTCAACATAAAATTCCATATCCAGTAAAAATCTTTCAAAAATGAATACAAAATAAGAACATTTTCCCCAAAAAAAGAAATAATAGTTTATATAATTCACTGCCAGCAGACCAGAAGGCTAAGGAAGTTCTTCAGGCAGAAAGAAATATAATATCAAATGGAATATTTGGATTTATACAAAGAAATTAATAGCACCAGAAATGGGCTGGGGAGGAGAGTTATTGTTTAGTGGGTCTGGAGTTCGTGTTTGGAAAGATGAAAAAGTTGCACAGATGGATGGTGGTCATGATCACGGAATAATATGAATGTACTTAATGCCACTGAACTGTACACTGTAAAATGGTTAAGGGACTTCCCTGGCGGTCCAGTAGTTAAGACTCTGCACTTCCAATGCAGGGGGGGCATGGCTTTGATCCCTGGTCAGGGAATTAAGATCTCACATGCTGCATGGCGCGGGCAAAATAAAATAAAATAAAATAATTAAAATGGTAAATTTTCCCATCTCGTTAAGGGAAAAAATGTAGATAGTTCAGTAACTGAAGGGCGTCATAATATCACAGAAAAGGAAAGTACTGATAAGAGCTCAGATGATGCTACTGACCTGAGCTGCATTCAAGTTCACATTAGTATAGTGACCTTAGGCGATAAACTTTATAAACTCCAAACTACTTACTTGTTCATTAGGGAAATAAACTCTTCTTCAGAGATATATTGTGGGCATTGATATAACCTTTGAAAAATACATAGCTCTATATAGTGACATGGAGTAAACCTTCAATAAATGTGAGCTCCTCATACTACAAAAAAAGTAAATTTTATATTAAATTGTGTATGTTACCATGATAGATAGATAGACAGACAGACAGACAGATGGGTAGGTACGACGGCATAAAAAAAGAACAAATAACAAATAGGATAAACAGAAAACAATTATCAAGATGGTAGATTTAAATGCAGCCACACCAATAATAACATAAATGTCCCAATGGCAGAGACTGTCAGTCTGGATAAAAAAGTAAAACTCAACTCTATGCTGTCTACAAAAAACCTTATTTTAATTATAAAAACACACAAGGTTAAAAGTAAAAGGATGGAATAAGATACGCCGTGAAAACACATTAAAAAAAAAACAGCTGGATTCACTATATTAATATTAGACAAAATAAACCTCAGAACAAGAAATATTAACAATAAAGAGGATCATTATAAAATGATAAAATGGTTCCTTCATCAAGAAAGTATAATACTCCCAAATGAGTGCGCACGCAGCAGCAGAGCTTAAAATTCATAAAGCAAACATAAAATCCAAAGTCCTTAAAATGGCCCCCGTTCTCTTGGCCACCCATTTGCCTCTACATTTACTGTTGCTCCTTCTGCCCCACCACACTGGCAGCCCTGCCATGCCTTCCACACCGAGGCTCACGCTCTGTCCTCCACGTACTTTCTGCTGGGAACACTCTGCTCAGCCACCGATGTGGCCGCTCGCTCATTTCGTCCAAGGCTCTGCTCACATGGCGCCTCCTCAGTGAAACTTCCTCGTCCGCCACATTTCACACTGCAACTGCTACCACCCCCTATCCCCTTCACCTGGCTTATCTTTCTCTGTAGTTACGAATTTCTAACAAACTACCTAGATTACTTATTTTGCTTATTATCTTCCTCTTATTATTATTATGGAAGTTCCATAAAGGGCAGGATGTTCTGCTTCTTTTCTCACTACTTTACGTCATGAGCCTAAAACAGCATCTCCCACATAGGCACTCGACATTTACTGACTGGCTTTTAAAACTGAAATGCCCCTTTCCAGCCCCATTCCCAGATATCATAATGAGGAAGAGTGCATAAACTGTTTGAAATAGAGAGATTACATTTATTTGGTATATTAGAGTGATAATACATGAACTACGCTCCATGACGTGAAGAATATGAAAATGACCGGCCCAGTACCTGGCACATGTGATCACTTGCTCAGCCTTCTTGCTCCACTCCTTTCCCATCCCTCCAAGAGTTTGGGGACTTTATCATATACACTTTTGTACAGCCGAAACCTAACAGAGCCTGGTTCATGGTAGACATGATGATAGATGAAGAAATGAGCCCTCCTCTTTATTTTTTTTAAAACATCTTTATTGGAGTATAATTGCTTTACAATGCGTTAGATTCTGCTGTATAACAAAGTGAATCAGCTATACATATACATACATCCCCATATCTCCTCCCTCTTGTGTCTCCCTCCCATCCTCCCTAACCACCCATCCAGGTGGTCACAAAGCACCGAGCTGATCTCCCTGTGCTATGTGGCTGCTTCCCACTAGCTCTCTATTTTACATTTGGTAGTGTATATATGTCCATGCCACTCTCTCACTTCGTCCCAGCTTCCCCTTCCCCCTCCCCGTGTCCTCAAGTCCATTCTCTACGTCTGAGTCTTTATTCCTGTCCTGCCCCTAGGTTCCTCAGAACCTTTTTTTTTTTTTAAGATTCCGTGCATATGTATTAGCATACGGTATTTGTTTTTCTCTTTCTGACTTCCTTCACTCTGTATGACAGACTCTAGGTGGATGGACCTGAGCCCTCCTCTTAATGCCAACTCATTCAGAACATCTTGCTTGATAAGCCCAGCTGGAAGTAATCTCCACTGCCCCTGTACTCCACATACACTCACTGCCTAAATTAGTCTTTAAGCCTTGCCATATTCTGCCATGTATTTGATATTTAAGCACATGTCCTCAGAGGGCAAACAAAATTCACATTTCTTTATTTCCCTCTGTTCTTCTTAGCACATGGGATATACTCAATAGTTACGTGTTAAGTGAATGGAAGTGGCATTAGAAAAGACGGGAACCACGGTACGTTTCACCTCTACAAAGAAGAGTCCTGAATGGCTAAGAGCACGCGTATTACCGGCTATATAACAATGGTATATTGTCATATAGTCAGTAACAAGATGTTATATATGATAGGGGTATACATGATAATGATCCTACCACAGACATCACTCTAGCCATAACTGAATTATACGCTCATTCATTCATTCACTGTTCATTCCACAAACATTTACTGAATGCCTCCTAACTGCTCAGTGATGCAAAAGGCGTATGTGATACGATAGGAGCACAGTGCTGGCCCTGCCTTGAGGAGCTCAGAGCCCAACAGACAGAGACAGGCAAGCTGACAAGTGATAATAATGCCAATGGGTACAAACCACGGTAATAGTGAAAGTACAGAGAGTACCACGGAAGCACAGCAAAAGGGTACCTAATTCAACCTTAGAGAACCAGGTATCCCAGAAAAGATGCAGTGTGAGGTAAGAGCAGAAGATGCAGAAGTAGGAGGGAACAGAGAATGGGTGGAGGAGGATGTGAATGGGCAAAGGCTCTCAGTGAAGAGACAGCTGATGGCCTTGGAGGCAACAAAGAGTCCGACAGAGCCAGGACATCGAATTGAGGGAGGGGCTGCAAGGAGATAAGGGTTCCCTCCCCTCTCACACTGAGACCCCTCACATCCAGCCCCCAGCCCCTTTACTCCACTGACGCAACCTCTCTTGATAAGGTTAGTAATAACCTTCAGTTGACAAACCCCAAAAGGCTTCATTACCCTCAACCTCAGAAGCACTGGGCTCTGGTAACCGCTTCCTCCTTTCTCAAAACACTCTTTGTTCTTCTCGGTAAAATATGCTCCCTGGTTGTTCTTTTTTATTTACCAAGAGAAGTCGGCCTTCTCTAGCCAATCCTTTTTTTTTTATCTGCTTTACAGGCTCAAACCTGTCCACCCAGGCTGAAAGTGCTGAAGACCTAAAATCTCAGTCCTTATTTGAAGACTAAATTCCTCCCTGGGCCTACAAGGTCATCTCTGGTCAGAGACCCCACCTGTATGCAATCTCATCTCAAATGAGCCCCAAACATGTGCTCTCCGCACACCACACAATGGCCTTCTTTGGGCCAGAGAACTGTCACATTCTCCTACCAGAGGGCCTTTGGACATGTCATTTCCTCCTCCTGGAAAACTCTTTCCCCTTCTACTCAACTTTCAGGCCTCAGGTCAATCCATATCTCAGCAGAGGAGCTTTCTACGATGAGAACAAATCCCCCTACACAGGTTCTAACAGCACCATGGATCTCTCCTTCACAGCATCTGTCTCAGTGCAATTCCATTAGTCTTTGAATTCGTATCTCTCTTCCCCATTAGACTATCACATGGCAAGTGCTCAGAATAAAGAGAATGAAAGACAGTAGCTGGGGCCACATCAGGAAAGGCTCTGCAGGAATCTGTTCTCCTTCCCAAGGCTAAGGGTGATGGTAGCAAATGTTTCTTAAAGTGCGGTCCGCGGACCACAGATCACTTTAGTTGCTTGACAAACTTCAGATTACTGGGCCCTACTCCAAACTACTCAAACAGAATCTAGACATGGACTCCTATTCTGCCATTTAACAAGCCGTGCAGGTGCTTCTAATACACACTATCATCTGAGGCCTACTCCTCAGTGCACTAGTAATAGTAATGTGGAATCTGACCGTGGTTTAGACCAATCTTCCAAGGGAACATGCACTCAGGGGGGCAACCTGGCATGCCAGAAGCAATCTTCACTCAAAGCAAAGAAGCAAGGGCCTGCCTTCCCCTCGACTGATAAGTGATCAAGCTGGTCCTACTCCTCCCAAGCCCGGGCCCAGGCAGGAGACGTTATATCATGTAAAACAGGGAGAGAGGACAGAGAGGAGAAGCAATGGATGGAAAGCTCCAGGGGGTCCAAGGAGGAGAATCTGAGGTTCAGTTACTCAGAACCCCCGGGGGGCATAATTTTCCCATCCCAGATGACACCTACTCAGCCCCTTTCTTTTCCTCAGGAGGCTCCAAATTTGACCCTTATCCTTTGCTTCTGCACAAACACCACTGACGGTCCACGATGAGGGTTTCACTCCTTCCCACCCACTGAAAGAGGACAGCCTCTCCCTAGTCTGTTGTCCCTGAAATAATGAAAGTCCTTTAAATTTTTCTTTTTTTGTTGTTGTGGTGGTGGTGGTGATGGTGATGGTGACGGTGATGGTGGCTGGTTTGCTGGTTTGGGGCCTTTAATGAGGAGGAATAAAAGAGTTCTTTTCTTTACTCACCCCCTGCTCTTTTTTGCACCAGACCAAACAAAGAAACACGAATTCCCTCTTGGGTTCTAATGGTAAGTCGTTCAATACAGAAAAGATAGAAACATTCACATTCGAAAGAAACACAGAACCTAGAATGCACGCTGTAGGAGGGGGAGCCCAGAAAGAGCCTCAGGTACAACATAGGAAACGGATTATACGGAAGCAGGTGGCATTGTATAAATGCACCATAAATGCGGTCAGGAAGGCAGGTTAGCCACTGGGAATAATTAAGTTCGACCCATACTTCACATGTAAGCCAATTTCCCTTTTATCTCTTAAAGGAGTGGGAGGCCTGGGGGATCATCTTTCTTTACTTGGGATATATGTTTGTTGAGGGCCTACTATGTGCCAGGCTCAGTGCTAGGTGATGCAGAGACTATGGAGAGCGGGTTTCTGAGAATCTACAGAAAAACTCTTTCAGTAGCTTACAGATCCCCAAATGAAGGATTCTTGCCTTATATAAAAGTTAGTAAATGTCAAATGAACTTCCTCAGATTATCACCAAAGGCAGAAACTACACAGGAAAATAAGAAGAGACCTGACCGCATACGAACGTAAAACTGATACATCAAAATGCCTATAAACGTTTCAGGGAAACAGCAGGTTGCACTTTGAATTTAATCCTCAGAACGGAGGTGGGGCAAAAAGCAACAAGGGTTTGCTAAAGGGAGGGCGTGAATTAGAAACAAGAGAGTGCTAAGTGCCCATAAGGTTACCGGCTGGCAGATGTGGGACAATTCTCCATCCTTGTTGACAAAGAGGCTCTGACCCAGCCTGATGTAAGGCAAAGAAACAGAGCAGGAGGGGGATGATAGCCATCAAGGTGGCCACGTGCCAGGGGACACAGGAGGAGGAGACAATGGCAGGAGAAACAAAGTCCAGTTTTTATGTGGCCCCCTTCCCACCTCCACTGAGGCAGCCATTTCTGGATCGCTATTTGTAACATAAGGGATGTAACGTAAGAACAGAAACCCCGTGGACCCCACACCATTCCCTTGGTCGGTTGCTCAGGGTTAAATGGCAACTCCCTGTCTCCTCATCCCTTTGGTACATAGAGGCCAACCCACTGCCCGACTGCCCCCTCCCCTCACTCCCTGCAGCATCTCCCTCTCTAGGGAGTCAGTACAAAAGCCATCGTCATTCTCAAGTATCCCTGAGTTCCAGAGGCTGTCACACAAGCCTTACATTCCAGACCCTGGAGGAGGAATCCACTTCAGCTCCATTTCACTGGAGACAGTGAAAGGCAGTGATTCTGAGCATAGATGCTACAGCCATGTGCTCGGGCTCAAATCCCAGCTCCACCACTAACTAGCAGTGTGATTTAAGGATTTAAGGTGTGTGATTCCATCAGTTTCATCATTTGTAAAGTGGGGATAATAGAACCTACACCGTAGGAGTTTTGTGAGGATTACATAAGTTAAATCTATAAAAGCATTTAGAAATGTGCCTGGCGTGATGTACGCGCTGTTTGCTGCCGCTGCCTCTATTATTATTATTACTCCCGCCATACCTGTTGACCCTTGAACAACATGGGTTTGAACTCTGTGGGTCCACTTATCCTCGGATTTCTTTCAACAGTAAATACTACAGTACTATTTGGTCCGAGGCTGACTGAATCCAAGGATGCGGAACCACGGAACCATGGATACAGAGGACCGACCATAAATTATACGTGGATTTCCAACTGTCAGGAGGGTCGGCGCCCCAACCCCTGAGCTGCTCAGGGGTCAGCTGTATTCGTTGTGAGGACATGTTTTCAAAGCACTTCCCTCCAAGTCTTGTTCCGCGTTCTCCATCTTCCATCATAGCCCCTCCCTCGGAAAAATCCTATCTCCAAAGAGAAACAGTTGTCAAACTCCTCTCTCACATCAAAGTCTGAATGAAATCTCTTTTCTTCCTGTAAGTTTGCAACGTCCTCCCTCATCTGGTATCAAGGACGTGGCACAATGTCAGATAAAATAATGATAGTAATTAAGTGAGAAAGGAGTACATCCCTCCTCCCTCACAAGGCAGATTCATTCTCAGGAAAACTGCAAGCAGACACAGTATTTTGGCAAGCCATATACACACATTTAACGAGAAAAACAAGGAGATAGAGAGGGTGGGGTATTGACACTGGTCACGGTGTGTGTACCTCAGCAAGGACATATCAGTGCCAGCGACACAGAGCAACTGCTCAAACACCAGATCAAACTATTTGAAAAATCTCACTCTTCAGACCTAGTGCCCAAAATTACAGAGAAGAGTGATTATTCACCCATTCAGCACATATTTCCCGAGTGCCCACTACATGCTGGGAACCAGGGAGGGTGCTGGGGACACAGCACTGAACAAAACAAGATCTGATCATTGCCCTCAAAGAGCCTATAGTCTGCTGGGATATGAACAAGTACGGAGACAACTACTGTGGAGCATGGCTGCTGCATGACAAGTATAGGGTCTTAGTTCCCAGAGATGAGTACTATAATATCCCCATTTTCCAGAGAAGGAAACTAAGGCACAGAGGGGGTCACTGGGTAATGAAGAACAGAGGCAGGATTCAAATGCAGGCAGTCAGACTCCACATCTGGGCTCTGGTGGCCGGGTGACCAACGAAAGCCTTCTGTTTGAAGATGCCCTGGTGTTTCCTGCATCAAAGCGCTTCGTGCTCTAAAAAGTTTGAGGGTTCGCTCAGTAATATGTGAACTGAAAACACTCTCCACACAGGGACGAATGGAGAGAGGAGCAGAGCAACTGTCTTTGAAGTAAAAATAAATCCGGGAAGCAAAACATATGATGGCTCACAAAATCTGTCTCAACTTGACATCCCATTTCTGCTTTGATTTACGGAAGTCTGTGCTTGGAGGAAAAGGTAAGAGGATTTTTGAAATATGAATGGAAGAAGAAAGAAAATATGTTTTCTGAATCTGTTGGGATTCAGAAGAGAGAAGGGTAGACTAAGAGAGGTATCCAAAATGTGAGAGAATACGAATGGCCCGCAGCTGGAAACTATTTGCAAAAACAATTCCCGCAGGGGTGAAGGGGAGGTCACGATGGTCTAGATTTCGGGGACCCCCGTGCTTTCATTTTGAAATCCACGCCTCCCACATATCGCCCTCCACCCCCACTGGCCACATCCTCACCCGGCCACCCGATCAGGCCTTTCTTTTCTGAGAAATTAAAAAACAAACAGTGCAGCCTTTACTCTCCTGTCTGCAATTCTGATTATTAGCTAACGTGTTGATGTCTACAGTGTGCCTGCTTGCGTTCACTGCTTCAACACATGGTCTCACTTAACCCTCGCACCTCCCCAGTGAGGCAAACACTATGATTCGTCCCATTTTGATACCTCAGAAAACACAGGCATAAGGAGGTTAAATCACCTGCCCAATTACATGGGTGGGGGAGGGGTGGGAGTATTTTAGCACAAGGATACTGGTGGTCATCTCCATCCAATGGGGCTGGGGCTAATATAATGGTAGAACTGCAAGGGACCATAGACATCATCTAGTGATGAGAGTCTGTCTTTCATTTAACAGAGGAGGAAACTGAGGTAAAAGTAACCTGACCAAGCTCCCTCCTGAGGGCAGAGCCTGTCTCTTTTCCACCACAGTCTGTATCTCTGAATTGTCACATCTCAGGCTCAGAGCTGGACCAGAGCCTCTCTTCAGCCAGTCTCATCCACTGCTTCCCCAACCCGGCCCATCTCTCAGTCACCTCTGGCTTTGTTAGATTTTCAAGTGCAAAAAAGTAAGAAGCTACCACTTCCTGAGGAACGACTATACCCCAGGCTCAATCAACCCTCATGTCACCACGAGGAGGCAAGGGCTATTATTATCTCCATTTTAGAAAAAAAAGCTTGGCCCAGAGACTTTTCATCATTTGCCCAAATCACACAGCTAGTATGTGGCGTAGCAAACTCTTCGTTAACTACGTTGCCTCCAAAAAACAAGTGAACTCTTATTAACAGCACCTGTTAATAAGCATCCTTTCTCCTTTATGTTCATAATTTCCCTGCTTTCCCCCCAACAATGCTGGTAGATACGGTGTGTATTTCACAAACTCCACGCTTGCCATCCTGCCCCACAACTTGAGGTTAAACGTGATTCAAAGGCAGGACTCACACAAGGCCAGCAGTTTGTGTAGCTGTTTTTTAATCATCTACTGCGGGCCTGGACCAACTCTCCATCTGGGAACCTAAATTCTTCTATTGACCTAACAGTTCATGCAATCAATGCCCCACTGAAAAAGGAGACTCGGATTCCTCCCATCCCCAGCCCAAAGATGTCCCCATACATTAAAGTCTAGTAGCCACCAACAGCACCCAGATCCCTCTGGGATAAGCAGTGATGCATGAACTTGCCTGTGAAGACCTGAGAGCATCATAGTTCAAGAAATGCAGAGGGCAAGCTGTGCGAGATTCCTGAGATAATTGAAATTGACCCATAACTCACCAGCCACCATGGGAAATTCTATCACTTTGCACACTTTGCTTCCATAGCTAGAAATCACATCAGAAGAACATGATCAGATTTCTAATTTGGAACCTCGGACACGCAATGTCATCTTTAATGACTCCTGGAAAAAGATGCTCATTACAGATCTCAGCCTACCTAAATTAAAACCTGAAACCCCCCCCAAATTAAGCAGAAAATTCTCAATTTCTCATGTCTGTACAGCCACAGAAAAGTCACACAAGCGGGAATACACACACTCCTTAGGGGTTTGTTCTGCCTGCAAATATCTGAGCAAGAATTACACGAAACAGAAGAGCTAGTAGGAAAAAAAATAATAATAAACACATCAGGTCCTAACTTTTACGTTTGGGCCATCTGGGCGAATAGCAATTTTTCATGATCAATTTGAACTATCATGTCAGGGAACATTATCTCTCTGCTGATGGCCAGTTTCATCTCTTCTGTAATGTAGAGCTCAGATTCCTCTGATACGGTCAGCTGCCGGCTTCAAGTCTTCTCTCACTGCTAAGTGGGCTGAAAGATGGTGCAATCTGTCAGCACACTGTTCAGGTGTGTAAGGCTCCTTTCAAATAGGAGGCTAAAACTCCATCTCTCATCCTCAGCTGTAAACCTCATTCAGTGTGGATTTTCTAGACGCTTACGTAGCCATTAAACAATCTCCGGAGATTGGTTTTAAATCTCTTCCCTCCACTTCCCATCCACCTTGCCCTTTGTGTCACTGGATGAGTGGCCGCCACAGCCCCGCAGAATGAGCTGCATCACCAGCTTTCACAGCTGCTCATGATTCAATTCTTCTCGAACCTTAACCCAGGAAGGGGGAGCAATGCCCTGTCTACAGCAATGCCTCAATGATGGCCCAGAAATATTAGATATAAATAGAAACTACAGATTGGAAATTTTATTTTCCTTTGGCGTGCCTTCTTATGGAGAAAAGTTAGAGAATGGGGACCAGGACCACTGCAGGGTTATGCGACCAGATCCTGACTACGAGCATCGTAAACTAAGGGTGGAGGAACATCATAAATAATGCAAAGGAGAATCTACAATTTTTATTCTTTTTTTTTCACTTAAAAAACTACTTCTTCTTAACCTTAAATTGGGCACCGAATTGCTCAAAAAGAGTTCATCTCCCTTCCTAAATTCAACTACTTAATGTGGAACAGTTATTGTACAGAGAATGAAGGCCCAAGTGTTTCTACATATAACTGACAAACCAGAAAACCCTTCAAGAAACTGAAACAAACATGAAGGGGCAGATCTACACCCATGCCTGCTAAAGGAAGCCAGGATACAAGTCTAGGTCACCACCAGGAAAGACCATGTCTGCTGTTTCATCCCATGCCCTTGTGAGCACCGCCCTTTAGAATCACATCACTCCAAGCAGTCACCCCAGAGCGCCCCCTCAGAGTAACTTTTCATTATTACTCTCTTGCCCGCACAGTAACTGAGAGGGAGGAGGGAGGGTTTCAACAAGCTGGGGTTTACACTATTTGAGTCTGGTTCCAAACAAGAATGACAAAGGTCTTGGCAGACATACTTTCTCCACCTCAGTGGTTTGTCTACAACAGAGGATCCTGGACAAAAAATAAAACACTTAATTCACTCGCCTGGAGCCAGCATGCATGCCAAGAGTCATGGATTTTTTTATTATCCCAGCCAACAGTGGAGAAGCCCTTTAGGAGAATGTGCTTCCCAAGAAATGCATGAGAGCAAGCATTCACACCAAGGAGGCAGAGGAACCGTGCTGGGTGCCCACAAGGCATTCAACACATGTCCCCCAGGCCATGCTAGGTCCCAACCCATCTATTCAGTAAATTACTTTTATGAGCAGGTCAAAAGTGAACAGAGCCTTCCAACGAGGCTCACCTTTCAAACAGAACCACTTCCTGGCCCCCTAGCTACAGAGAGAGCCCCTTTCCTAAACTTGCCATTAAAGCCAGGCAACCTATGATATTTGATAAAATAATTAAAGACAAATCACAGTTCTAAGAGGGAAGTTTATAGCAATACAATCCTACCTTAAGAAACAGGAAACATCTCAAATAAACAACCTAACCTTGCACCTAGAGCAATTAGAGAAAGAAGAACAAAAAAACCCCAAAGTTAGCAGAAGGAAAGAAATCATAAAGATCAGAGCAGAAATAAATGAAAAAGAAATGAAGGAAATGATAGCAAAGATCAATAAAAGTAAAAGCCGGTTCTTTGAGAAGATAAACAAAATTGATAAACCATTAACCAGACTCATCAAGAAAAAAAGGGAGAACACTCAAATCAATAGAATTAGAAATGAAAAAGGAGAAGTAACAACTGACACTGCAGAAATACAAAGGATCATGAGAGATTACTACAAGAAACTCTATGCCAATAAAATGGACAACCTGGAAGAAATGGACAAATTCTTAGAAAAGCACAACCTTCCAAGACTGAACCAGGAAGAAATAGAAAATATGAACAGACCAATCACAAGCACTGAAATTGAAACTGTGATTAAAAATCTTCCAACAAAGAAAAGCCCAGGACCAGATGGCTTCACAGGTGAATTCTATCAAACATTTAGAGAAGAGCTAACACCTATCCTTCTCAAACTCTTCCAAAATACAGCAGAGGGAGGAACACTCCCAAACTCATTCTATGAGGCCACCATCACTCTGATAACAAAACCAGACACAGATGTCAAAAGGAAAGAAAACTACAGGCCAATATCACTGATGAACATAGATGCAAAAATCCTCAACAAAATACTAGCAAACAGAATCCAACAGCACATTAAAAGGATCATACACCATGATCAAGTGTGGTTTATTCCAGGAATGCAAGGATTCTTCAATATACGCAAATCAATCAACATGATACACCATATTAACAAACTGAAGGAGAAAAACCATATGATCATCTCAATAGATGCAGAGAAAGCTTTCGACAAAATTCAACACCCATTTATGATAAAAACCCTGCAGAAAGTAGGCATAGAGGGAACTTTCCTCAACATAATAAAGGCCATATATGACAAGCCCACAGCAAACATCATCCTCAATGGTGAAAAACTGAAAGCATTTCCACTAAGATCAGGAACAAGACAAGGTTGCCCACTCTCACCACTCTTATTCAACATAGTTTTGGAAGTTTTAGCCACAGCAATCAAAGAAGAAAAGGAAATAAAAGGAATCCAAATTGGAAAAGAAGAAGTAAAGCTGTCACTGTTTGCAGATGACATGATATTATACATAGAGAATCCTGAAGATGCTACCAGAAAACTACTAGAGCTAATCAATGAATTGGGTAAAGTAGCAGGATACAAAGGTAATGTACAGAAATCTCTGGCATTCCTAAACACTAATGATAAAAAATCTGAAAGTGAAATTAAGAAAACACTCCCATTTACCATTGCAACAAAAAGAATAAAATATGTAGGAATTAACCTACCTAAGGAGACAAAAGACCTGTATGCAGAAAATTATAAGAAACTGATGAAAGAAACTAAAGAGGACACAAATAGATGGAGAGATATACCATGTTCTTGGATTGGAAGAATCAACATTGTGAAAATGACTCTACTACCCAAAGCAATCTACAGATTCAATGCAATCCCTATCAAACTACCGCTGGCATTTTTCACAGAACTAAACAAAAAATTTCACAATTTGTATGGAAACACAAAAGACCCCAAATAGCCAAAGCAATCTTGAGAATGAAAAATGGAGCTGGAGGAATCAGGCTCCCTGACTTCAGACTATACTACAAAGCTACAGTAATCTAGACAGTATGGTACTGGCACAAAACCAGAAATATAGATCAAGGGAAGAGGATAGAAAGCCCAGAGATAACCCCATGCACCTATGGTCACCTTATCTTTGATAAAGGAGGCAAGAATATACAGTGGAGAAAAGACAGCCTCTTCAATAAGTGGGGCTGGGAAAACTGGACAGGTACATGTAAAAGTATGAGATTAGAACACTCCCTAACACCATACACAAACATAAGCTCAAAATGTATTAAAGATCTAAATGTAAGGCCAGAAACTATCAAACTCTTAGAGGAAGACATAGGCAGAACACTCTATGACATAAATCACAGCAAGATCCTTTTTGACCCACCTCCTAGAGAAATGGAAATAAAAATAAACAAATGGGACCTAATGAAACTTAAAAGCTTTTGCACAGTAAAGGAAACCATAAACAAGACCAAAAGACAACCCTCAGAATGGGAGAAAATATTTTCCATGAAGCAACTGACAAAGGATTAATCTCCAAAATTTACAAGCAGCTCATGCAGCTCAATAACAAAAAAACAAACAACCCAATCCAAAAATGGGCAGAAGACCTAAATAGACATTTCTCCAAAGAAGATATACAGATTGCCAAAAAACACATGAAAGAATGCTCAACATCATTAATCATTAGAGAAATGCAAATCAAAACTACAATGAGATATCATCTCACACCGGTCAGAATGGCCATCATCAAAAAATCTAGAAACAATAAATGCTGGAGAGGGTGTGGAGAAAAGGGAACACTCTTGCACTGTTGCTGGGAATGTAAATTGATACAGCCACTATGGAGAACCGTATGGAGGTTCCTTAAAAAACAAAAAATAGATCTACCATACGACCCAGCAATCGCACTACTGGGCATATACCCTGAGAAAACCATAATTCAAAAAGAGTCATGTACCAAAATGTTCATTGCAACTCTATTTACAATAGCCAGGAGATGGAAGCAACCTAAGTGTCCATCATCAGATAAATGGATAAAGAAGATGTGGCACATATATACAATGGAATATTACTCAGCCATAAAAAGAAATGAAATTGAGTTGTTTGTAGTGATGTGGATGGACCTAGAGTCTGTCATACAGAGCGAAGTAAGTCAGAAAGAGAAAAACAAATACCGTATGCTAACACATATATATGGAATCTAAGAAAAAAAAAAAAAAGTCATGAAGAACCTAGGGGTAAGATGGGAATAAAGATGCAGACCTACCAGAGAATGGACTTGAGGATATGCGGAGGGCAAGGGTAAGCTGTGAGAAAGTGAGACAGTGGCATGGACATATATACTCTACCAAATGTAAAACAGATAGCTAGTAGGAAGCAGCCACATAGCACACAGAGATCAGCTCAGTGCTTTGTGACCACCTAGAGGGGTGGGATAGGGAGGGTGGGAGGGAGGGAGACGCAAGAAGGAAGAGATATGGGAACATATGTATATGTATAACTGATTCACTTTGTTATAAAGCAGAAACTAATACACCATTGTAAAACAATTTACTCCAATAAAGATGTTAAAAAAAAAAAGACAAATCAAAGCAATTACTTGACATTCCTTACAATAATGACATGACATTTCTAACCCTAAGAAGCAAAGTGGACCAAAAATAAAATGTGTACAAGAGGCTTAGATCAATTCAGCCTCCATAATAAATTACTATGGAAAACCAGAAAGCCGGCCACTTGTTCCACACTGGAAGTGATAATAAAACACAGTGGCAAGCAAGCCCATCTGGAGAACAACAATCAGAAACGGCAGGGGGAGCTGAGGGATCTTTTAGAACAAAGACTCCAGGGCAACTATACGTTTATGGGGCAAAATCAAGAAGGCTAAGAAAACTCAGAAGAAGCACCTGTGTAGCCAAGTGCATGAGTGTAGGAATAACATAAGCATAGGGACTTCCCTTGTGGCGCAGTGGTTAAGAATCCGCCTGCCAATGCAGGGGACACAGGTTCGATCCCGGGTCCAGGAAGATCCCACATGCTGCGGAGCAACTAAGCCCGTGCGCCACAACTACTGAGCCTGCGCTCTAGAGCCTCCAAGCCACAGCTACTGAAACCCATGCAACCTAGAGCCCGTGCTCCGCAACCACTGAGCCCGCATGCTGCAACTACTGAAGCCCATACACTTAGAGCCCGTGCTCCGCAACAAGAGAAGCCACCACAATGAGAAGCCCACGCACCACAACGAGGAGTAGCCCCGGCTCGCTGCAACTAGAGAAAGCCCTCGTGCAGCAATGAAGACCCAGCACAGCCAATAAATAAACAAACAAATAAATAAATAAGGATGAAAGCTAACGTTTGTAAACACCTACTATGTGCCAGATGCTTTCAACGTACATATTAGCTTATTTAATCTTCAAAACAGCTTTTAGAGATGAGTATTATTATTATCATTACCATTATTATTACCATGTAAGAGATAAGAAAACTGAAACTTAGATTTAGTAAGTTGCCCTGGATCTGAGAGCTAGTAAATGCCCTGGCCTGTGCTATTAACCTAAGACTATTTTTTTAATCTACAGTCCCACATACAAAGATGTTATTTTCAAGAAAAACAGACAGTGATAAAATCATCAAAATATACGTCATGGGGGCTTCCCTGGTGGCACAGTGGTTAAGAATCCGCCTGCCAATGCAGAGGACACAGGTTCGATCCCGGGTCCAGGAAGATCCCACGTGCCACGGAGCAACTAGGCCCGTGCACCACGACCTCTGGGCCTGTACTCTGGAGCCCATGAGCCACAACTACTGAAGCCCGCGAGCCCGGAGCCCATGCTCTGCAGCGGGAGAGGCCACCGCAGTGAGAGGCCCACGCACCGCAACGAAGAATAGCATCTGCTCACTGCAACTAAAGAAAGCCCGAGCGCAGCAACAAAGACCCAGTGCGGCCAAAACTTAATTAATTAATTAAATAAATAAATATATATATATATATATATATATATACATATATATATATACATATATATACACGTCATGTCCGAAGTTAGTAAAAAACTGCTTTAGACATAGCCCTTTGTGTATCTGTACACAAACTTGGTGAGAAACTTTCTTACCTCACAATTTTCATAGCCTGACAATATTTTTGAGAGGGTCAGAAAACATGGATTGTCATCCTGTTAGACAGATTAAAAACACCGAAGTGCCAAATGCGGTTTGAGTGAAGGGCAGTGAAAGGATGGTGGCCCAGGCGCTTTGAAGCTGGCCAAGCCATGGGTCCTCCCACTGGATGTCCCTGAAGGGCCTTAATAAACCAAGACACTGACCTCCACATCCCCGTGAAACTGAACATGGTGCTCACACAGCGAGGGAGGGGCGGTGGCGTGAGTCCATCCAGGCGCATGAGCAGAGCTGGGACACCAAAGAGCACCAAGTACTTCACATAGAAGAAGAGCACTTGGGCCAACGCCAGTCCTCCTGAAAGACAGAGGGGCCTGTTAGACACAGCGACAAGAAGTGGAGCAATCTCCTGGGAAAGATGCAAGGCTCCAGAAACACACTACCTGCTCCTGCTTCTCCGACCACTCCCCTCCCCTCCCCGCAACTCACACATTTAACAAGTCTCCCATGTCGGTTCTGGGCAATGATATTTTGGGATTAACAAATATTGAAATCTCTTTTATTATTGTGACAGGCAACAGGACCTCTTAACCGTCATGCTTTTACAAATGCTAGAAAAGGGCACACTTTAAAAATACATAGATATGTAAATATATATATATATATATATATATATATATATATATGGCATTAAAAACTATTAGAAAGGAAAAATCCTTCCCAAATCCTTTCAAAACCTCACGTGAGTTCACACCCACTAGGATGGTTAAAAGCATAAAGTCAGATCAAAAAGGGGGCAAAGATGTGGAGAAACTGGAACCATCATACACTGTTGGTAGGAATGTAAAATGATGTGGCCACTTTTCTTTTTGGCCATGCCACACAGCATGGGGGATCTTAGTTCCCTGACCAGGGATCAAACCCATGCACCCTGCAGTGGAAGTGCAGAGTCTTAACCACTGGACCACCAGGGAAGTCCTGATGCGGCCACTTTAGAAAACATTTGGCAGTTCTTAAATGATTAAACATACAGTTACCATATGACCCAGCAATTCCACCCTTGGGTATATACCCAAGAGAAATGAAAACAGGGGTCCACATAGAAACTTGTACCTGAATGTTCATAGCTGCATTATTCACCCAATAATGTGGTTAAAAATCCGCCTCCCAATGCAGAGGACACGGGTTCGAGCCCTAGTCCAGGAAGATCCCACATGCCCTGGAGCAACTAAGCCCGTGCGCCACAACAACTGAGCCTGAGCTCTAGAGCCCATGAGCCATACCTACTGAGCCCGCGTGCTGCAACTACCGAAGCCCATGCACCTAGAGCCCGTGCTCCGCGACAAGAGAAGCCACTGCAATGAGAAGCCCGCACACCGCAACAAAGAGTAGCCCCGCTCGCTGCAAACAGAGAAAGGCCGTGCGCAGCAATGAAGACCTAATGCAGCCCAAAATTAATAAATTTAAAAAAAGAAAGAAAGAAATGAAGTACTGATACATGCCGCAACATGAATCTTGAAAACAACATGCTAAGTGAAGTGAGCCACAAAAGGCCACATATTACATGATTCCATTCAAATGAAAGTCCAGAAGAGGGAAACAAAAACAGAAATAGAGACAGAAAGTTGATTACTAGTTCTGTAGCACTGAGGGGCTGGAGAGCAAGATTATGGGGGGTGGTGGCTAAATGGTAGGGGCTTTTTCTGAGGTAATGAAAATGTTCTAAAATTGGTGGTGGTGATATTTGCACATATCTGTGATATACTAAAAGCCATTGAGTTGTACACTTTAAATGGATGGATTGTATGATACGTGAACTCTATCACAATAAAGCTATTAAAAAAAACAAAACATAAGGGCCCCAAGCTGTAAGAACCAGCAGCTTCTTGGCCAGAACTGTGTCCTTCTGGAGCAAAAGGAATACAGGGTGTGGGCGCAGGGTGAGATCTGAGGCCGAGACACATACTCTGGCGCCACAGGCCTCCGCCTGTGCCCTCTGAGGGCGACCCATGTCTCCAGCTGGAGCTCAGGATGCTCTACTGATTGACACAGCCCTGTGGGCTTCTGGGCCAGTTGCTTCCAACCTCTTCACCCTGAGAGGAGGATGGGGCATCTGGGCTATAGGTCTACGGGGCACCACAAACCTGGGCAAACTGCTGGCCTCGGCAGCAGCGTGAGGAGGTGAAGCGAGTCTGCCAGAGCAGTGCCCATAAGGAGAAGGCCAAGGGCAAAGTGCACGAGGAAACCCCGGAGTAGGTGACCAGTGGCCACGTGCTGTCCAACCTCCAAACTCACCTTCCCCAGCGTGCAGGGAAATAATGCAGGGCAGGCTGATGCCACTGACCAGCTTACCTGTGGGATAGTCTGAAGGAAAGAGCGAAGGCTTAAAGAAGTACTAGCAGAAGATATCACTATCTGGTCCTCTTGATGTTACACAAGGATCTTTTAAAGAATATCACTACCATGGAATGTGTGTCTATAAATAGTAATTCTGTACCAGAAGAAACACATAAGCCATTTTCTGAATATACAATTTGGGCAAAGGCAAACAGTGGTTCAAATTCAACAGCCATATGTCTTATAAGGAGAAAACCCCAGGAATCACCGTGTCTCAGTCCCACTCGGGAGTGGTCAAACAGGTTCTTTTTGGAAACCAGACCACAGTCATATCTGTTGGAAGGGCTGGTATATAATGGTAGCCTTCTTGGATGTATCTGATAAGAGACAAGAAAAAAGCTGATGTGTGTGCATGTGTGTGTGTGAATACATATATATGTGTGTGTGTGTGTGTGTGTGTGTGTGTGTATATACAAATTCAACAGGAAGAGGGGTATATATGCTAACAATACCATCCTAAAAGCATTTGCTGGGGGGCACAGGACTACCCTGAATGGTGGAGAAATCAGTTCCATTGGCTGAGATGGCAGTGAGGGAACCTATAACATATTTCAAAATGAACCACCAGGCTCTAGTCAGAAAAGTCTCAGAGCTACCAAAAGGCAGGACAGAAGTAAGAATGACTAATTAAAAGGCACAAAGCTTCCAGATCTGACAATGATCAGCCTGAAGAACTGAAGGTATCGAAGGACCTATGGAAGACTGAATATGGATGGTCAAGGCCACCCAGAGCTCTTTTATAGACGAAGCATCAGAGGTTTCTTTTCCTTGTTAACGGATACCAGATCAGGAAGAACAGGCTGCTCCTCGTCTCAAATGCTGCCTTTAATTTGACATTTTTTTCGTACAGCTGTTATATATGCAGCATATGAATTAAAATCCATAACTGAATCTACATTTTTATGAATCACCATTTGCATACAATCGTCACCATTTGTTAGTACTTTCATATGGAACTAGGCTAAGGAAAGGGTTGACTTTGTAGAGGTATTTAATAGAACTCTGTGGCTAGATCTAATTGAAGATAACACAATTGGGGATTTTTTTCCCCCAATATGGATGGAAAGCATAAGAAGCCACATATTTATCAATATGCAACAAGTGCCCCATTTACCTGATATTGACTATTTTTTTATGGATTAAGATACAAAAGGCTTAACTTTTTCCTTGACATTTTAGTAACTGGTTCATAAGCTTATAGAAAAAGAAATGATGCATAGTGGTTGTTAAAACATTATAATTGTGATTTCTGTATTTAGTCTTTCTGGAAAAAAAATGTGTTAAACCCATGTGTTAAACCCATGAGTTTAACAATTCTGCTCTCTTGCTGTTGATTTCTATTATCCCTATGAAAGACACATGGCTCATTCTTCTTTCCCCCTGACCTGAAGATTAGTCTTTCCCTTTTAAGATTTGGCCCAAGGTTTCAGGGCTAACCCTAGGGATTAACAATCTCCCACTAGGAATATGATATGCTGGAAGCCAACATAAGATCATATGATATCACTTATATGTGGAATCTAAAAAATGGTACAAATGTACTTATGCACAAAACAGAAATAGAGTCACAGACGTAAAAAAAAAACAAACTTATGGTTACCAGGGGGGAAAGGGGGAAGGAGGAATAAACTGGGAGATTGGGATTGACATATCTAAAATAGATAACTAAGAAGGACCTACTCTATAGCACAGGGAACTCTACTCAATACTCTGTAATGACCCATATGGGAAAAGAATCTAAAAAAGAGTGGATGTATGTATATGTATAACTGATTCACTTTGCTGTAGAGCAGAAACTAATACAACACTGTAAATCAACTATATTCCAATAAAAATTCAGAAAAAAGAATACAAGTGACTCTACTCTGATTGAAAGTTATTTGACATACATAAATTGAACTCACTTTCAGTATATTTAAAAATACAAAATTTAGCTATTTTTTTAATACTTTAAAACATTTTTGCCAGGATCATATTTAAAAGATCTTCTTACTAGCAGGAGTTATGATTGGTTTTTACCTAACCCAACACCTTCCTCCCAAAAAAGTCATAGATGAGTTCATACGTTACACTCATTTATTCAACAAGCATGGCCCGAGCACCTGACCACTGAATCACTAGTTAGTTGCTATGGGAAGTAGACTAGTGGTCAGACCAGGTGGGGATCCAGGCTTCAGGGAGCTCACAGGTCAGTTTCATTACAGTTCCATTTATCTCTCCCCTTGGCACTTGGTGTTTTCTTCTGCCTTTATGCCCTATCCCACCGTTTCCTGGCAAAATCCCATTTATCCTTCAGGCCCCAATTCCAATATGGCCTCTTCTTAACTTCCCTATGCTTCAAGCGGAATCAATAACTTATTTTGCATTAATTCAATATATACTTATTGAGCACCAACGGCTTACCAGATACTGAGCCATACAGTGTTGAATAAAGACATGAGATCCCTGCTTTATAGAGTATACAGTGTGTTAAAAGTGACAGAAAATAATGTAAATCAGGAGTGGGATTAAAATCCTCACGTCTAGAACCATCTGAACACAGTGACTTAGACACATTTGTTAGAACACTTAAAACTATTCGTTGTAATTATTACATGCCTAGTATGGTGTAGATGCTTGGTATACATCAGTGGACATTCCTGCCTTCATGGGGCTTACATCCTAACAGGACTCAACAAAAAACAGACATAAAAATAAATAAATTCTATATGGATACTAAGGAAGTATGGCAGAACATATTCCCCAACAGTGGCTGCAATGATATCTTCCATCTCACATGCCCTTCTGTAATGTAATCTTGCCACTCCCCCCGTCAAAAGTAAATCTGGGCAGATCCTAGGACCAAGAGATTCAGAAAAAGTGATGCTGTTCCAATTCCAAGTGTAGCCTGTCATTGGCCTGGCATCTTCTGCTTCCTGCCCTTTGGAACGCTCACTCTTGGTTCCAGCTGCCAGGCTGCGAGATGCCTGAGCCACGTAGAGAGGCCACATGAAGATGCTCTAGAGGACAGCACCCGCTGAGCTCCCAGCCAAGTCAGCCTCAACTGCCAACCGTGTGAGGAGCCACCTTCGATGTCCTGCCCGGTAGAACCTTCAGATGCCTGCAGCACGAGCTGATATCTGGCAGCAACCACAGGAGAGACCCCAAGCAAGAACTACCCAACCGGGCTTCCCTGGTGGTGCAGTGGTTGAGAGTCTGCCTGCCGATGCAGGGGACACGGGTTCGTGCCCCAGTCCGGGAGGATCCCACATGCCGCGGAGCAGCTGGGCCCGTGAGCCGTGGCCGGCCGCCGAGCCTGGGCATCCGGAGCCTGTGCTCCGCAACGGGAGAGGCCACAACAGTGAGAGGCCCGTGTAACACAAAATAAATAAATAAATAAATAAATAAATAAAAGAACTGCCCAACCAAGTCCTGTCAACCAACGAAACAGTGAGAGAGAGGAAATCACTGTTTTCAACTAAGTTTGGGGATGGTTTGTTATTCAGCAACAGCCCACTGGGACAGAGGGTGATAAATGCAATGGAAAAAGAAATAAAGATTGTTGAGCAGGGTAAGGGAACTCAGAATGCAGAGATGGCAGGTGCTGCTATCTTTTAAAAGGGGAGTCAGGGTGGTCCTCATTGAAAAGAGGATATTTGAGCAAAAACTTGAAGGTAAGGGGGTGAGCTGTGCAGCCCCCCGGCTCTCTCCAGGCTGTCATCATCCTTTGTTCTATGGTTTGTGCTGTGATTATCACACCAGACCACAGTTGTACCCATTCTGCGAGACCACAAGCTTTTCAAGATCAGGAATTATATCTTATGCCTCCTGTATTCCCAGCACCTAATATCTGACCTATAATTAAAGCTTAATAAATGTTTCCTTGAAAAGTAACTGAATTGATAATTCACCCTGTAGTATGAAAACTATTTGTATCAGGGTTTTTCTGGGAAGTATACTGATATTCTAAGATCTTAATCCTCTTTTCTGAGGACTAAGCCACTACTGAAGTTCAGACCTGCCACCAAATAAAAGGATCCTCTGTGGGTCTGGGACTCCCCAGCATCAGGAACAAAGCCGGGAAAGGGAGACAGAAACAGAAGTCCTAGGTCTCTGCTTGCTATTGCCTCCAAGTGACTGAATGTGCAGTGACTTCTACCACCTGTGGGCCACCTCCAACTGGAAGGGCCTCAAACTCAACTTGTCCAAAGAGAATGAGGCTTTCTCTCCCTCAAAACCAGAAACAGAGTAGACTTTCGAGACAGGAGGAGATTAATTCTACAAAGAGTTCTAGGAGAATGGGGACTGAGAGAAAGCCCCAAATGCTGGGGTTCCCTTGAGTTCAGCCCTTCCTCCATTGACACCCCTACCTACCCAGCCCTCCATACTCTCCGCATTTGATGCGACCTCACCGCAATTTGAACTGATCTAAAGCAGCTGGTGATGGGCTCCCATCTGGCTTTCCCCCTCCTCTCAGCTCCAGTCCTCAAACAAGTAGATGAAGAATTTCATATTGGGGGCGGGTAGGTGTGAAGGGGAAAGTGAGTCAGGCCCAACTCACTTTTCCTCCCTGGAACTACTCATTTTACCCAATCGCACCCTTCACTCTCTCTTTGCTCACTCATTCCTCTGCCTAAAGGTCTTCCCCTCTCCATTTTGTCTGCTGAAACTGTATCCTTCTTTAAGGCCCCACCTAAGGCCATTATTTCACAAAGTCTTCCCTAAAGCTCCAGCCAAAACAGTCACATGCTTCCTTGCAAGTACATAACGTGGGACAGCTTTCTGCGAAGTCCGGTCACCGTAAGCTCTATGGGGCAGGGGCCACAGCTGTCCTCTCCACCTCCATCCCCTTAGCCCCAAGCAGTGTCTGACACAGCATGGATATGACCAATGGGTATTTGCTGAATGAAGGAATGCACTGAAAAAAATAAATGTACTTTCATGTATATTAACCCACTGCTATTTTTTATTCAACCCTGGGTCATAAGTATTACTCCCATTGTCAGATTTAAAAAAACAAACATTTGTAAGGATTATGACCTCCTCAAGTCTCAGGGGTCATCAACACTGGATCTTAAAACCCAGGTCTCCTGTTTCCAAAATCAATGACCTCTCCCTCTAGTGAAAAGCCTTCACTAACCAGAGAATGGGTCAAGTCATGTCTTATGCCACAGTTTGCCGAGGATTGAAGAGAGACGTCCCTCGGCTCTGCTGGCCTGCTGCAGAGCTGCCATCTTTGCATGCCTGAGCCCTGTCCTTGGGATGCCAACAGTCAGTGAAAGGCACTGGCTCCGGCTTCACTCCGCTTCGGGAGGCATGTTGTCTCTGCACTATCACGCTGTCGTATCTGTCCCCACCAGCTTGTGCCACCCTGACCCACCACTATACTCCCATCTCCAGCCCGTCCTAGGCTCCTGCCTCAGTCCATACCCTGACCTCAACCCTGGACCTTTTCTGCTCCAAGGCAAGTGACTCCAGTCACTTTCATCTTGCCTACATCTAACTTATTCTAGATTTTGTGAACCATTCTGTGATTGTCTGTTCGGATTAGGAAGCCTAGATATTTTATAAAAGTTTCCTCACACATAAAGTTCTTTATAAGAATTTTCATGCCTACAGTGAACAGTACCGTATTTCACACCTAAAAATGTGGTAAGAGCATAGATCTCATGTTAAGTATTCTTATCACAATAATAAAAAAAAAGAACCTTTCCTATATAAGATCAGGGTGAGTACTAGAAGTATAAAGATCAGTCAGTAAGAATACAGATCAGGAACCACAACCTAAAGAGAAGTAGTGCCATGATAGAATTGGCAATTCTTCCCTTCCCGCTGGGGGTATCAGGAGGAAGGGGAGCTCACGCCTTGGGAAGGTCAACACCTGTGGTCAGAATTACCATGATTTCACAGGTTCCCATAGAGACACTAAAGCAGAGATAGCTATTGCCTTGCAGTGGTTACATAACACTCTTTGTCAGGAGGAGAAGGTGGACTGGTGCCAAGAAAACCAAGTCAGTAAACGTGATTGATGGGGGAAGGGCATGAGATAATAAAACTGAGGAATTGCTACCACGAGCTACAGAAGAGCAAGCATTGAAGTCAGGAAGGAAAGAACGGCGTGCTGGTGAGAGATGCCGCCAACGGAGCTCATGAACCTTGCCCAGCCTGCCGAGGCCAAGGAGATAAAAGGAATTCAATAAGTAACTACAGCAAATTCTGTAGTTTCAACCTAAACCTAAGGATTTAGAAGTTGAACCTGCAGCCCCACCAGGTAGGAGTCAGTGTCTCACCTTCTGGGCTCAACAGGATAATTGACCTACTGAAGGAGAAACCAGCTGGAACCCAGTAATGAGTTCAGACTCATCCACTACATCATCCTGAGAGGAATCTCTAACTAACGTGAGTACCTGTCATTTATCTACCGGGGCATGGTTTGCATCACAAGATTCCCTGCTCATACTATAGTAATAATATGCTCTAAACAACTGGCTGTACATGTAGATGACAAGGTCACCCACGCCCAGCAGTTGACCCTCCAGGGCTCAAAAAGGAGGGACGGTGGTCCCAGCACCCAGGCTGCATCTCCCCCATGAGCAGTTCAGAGAAGGCTGCTTCTTAGAAATGCAAATACTGAGTATTCAGTACAAGTAATGCCAAACCAAGGAGCTGGGAGGAGTCAAAAAAAAAAGGCAATGAGTTGGAGAGGCTAGAGGAATGGTAATCAAAGTGCCCAAACCCCCAAACTGGAGGTGAGCCAAGAGGGTGGATGCCAAATGAAACAAGGACACACTCAAGTTGTTCAAGAGTGATCCTGGAGATGTAACTTTCTGGCCACACAATTTCTTTCTAAGTGACGTACAGCAGAGGACAGAGAGGCCAGGCTGTAGTCCTCAGGTGGGTCCCCATTCCGGCGGGGGGCGGGGCAGCAGCCAAGCAAGGGGACCAAGGCCTGGGCTCTCCTGACAGGGTGTAAGTCAGAGCTCTTCCCTTTCTTCTCTCCCTACGACTGTGAGGATGGGACCCACAACATCCTTTACATGAGGCTCCTCAAACAACTCTAGTTCATTTTCCACATGCCCTATTCGTTACCAACAGCCATTTAAAACAATAGTCACATACGTAGTGAAAGTGTAAAGAAACACATGAGAGCAAAAATCACCAAACTCAGGATAGTGGTTACCATCTAGAAGGAGGAAGGGAAAGGCAATCAGGAGGGGTCTCCACGGGGCTTCAACTATGTTGGTGATACTTTACTTTTTAAACTAAGTGATGGATAAACACATATTCACTATATTTTTAATGACTTTTGAAATATCTCAAGAGTGTGTGTGTGTGTGTGTGTGTGTGTGTGTATAAAATATAGTCTCACTGCCAGGACAAGTTTACCAACAAACTAGTTTCTGAGAATACATTCTGGCATACTAGCAGAAGCTACTGGTTACTAAGCACTTGCTCTCTCTATACACCGAGCAGTATGCATCATCATTTTTAATTCTCACAACATACCCCTCTGTGGGCATGGGTATTATTACGACCCACATTTTACAGACAGGAACCTGGGCACAAAAAAAGGTTACAAAGCTTGCTTAAGATCGCACACTAAAGTAGCAGAGTCAGGACTTGAATCTGGATCTGCTGTCTCCAAGTCACCACATTTACTAGATTCACATACAACTCTGAGACCAGACTCGGAACAGAGTCTGTGTGAGGTAGACCAGATGACAGGACAACAAGTGAGCTGCTAAAGGGAGTTGAAGGAGGTATTCCAAGCAGAAAAAAACAGGCAGGGACCGGGCTCTAAAGATCCTCAGGAAGCCAGCCTCAAGGAGCACACAGTAAGTAAAGATATGCAAAAAACAAATGTGCTGTGGTGAGCAACTCTGGATTCACAGATGTGAGAATTCTGATCCTCATAGCATCAAAATAAGTAGTTATTAACTCAGAAACTCAGGAAGTTTACCTTCCAAAATGCTTAATCTTTGGGCATACTAGTTAATGCAAAATCTAGTTTTCAAAACTTTCTTCTTGTTAGAGTTTAAAGCACCAAAATGCCTCTCTTCAAAGAAAAGGTATGTTGCTAGGGGGGAAAAAAAGTTATCTGGATAGAATATTAAATCCTATTTTCCCATCCTCTTTAATTATAACTTGTTAACATCTTTAGGGAAAAGGCTATAAGCCACAATAAATCACACTTAATATCAAATTATAATTGTCCAATAAAAATATTAAATACATCACAACATATATCTTAAAGTAAAATCAAAGTGTTCCAGAAGCATTTTTAAATGGTAAAATGAATTTAAAATCTTTTTAAAAAATGACTATTGTCATGTAACAGAATAGACATGCTGAATTAAGAGTTTATATAAGTCTGCAAAGGCCCCTCCCCATCCAAAAGCTGTGAGGGAAGAAGAACCCACGCAGCAGAAACAAAGTAATACTACACACACAGCTAAGTAACACTTAATGAAGTTATGTGGGAAAGGAGGGAGATTTACACGGGGCTGAGTGACCTGAAAACTCTAAAAAGCAAATCTGCAGGTAGAGATCAGGTGTAGATTATTGTTTGAATTTTGATGTTTCAGTGTAACTCATTTTGCCCAGAAGAAGTGGTCTGTAAAATCTATGTGCAAAAAGAATTGGAAATTAACTACTAATTAAAGTATTCTATTGCAAATCCTCAAGAAACCACAAAATCCCTTTAGGAAGCAAATAACTGCCTCCCCAAAGTATCCAACAAATTTAGATTTCCATATATCAACTTTGCTTAAAAGAAAAATACGCCTATTTTATGGTATCTAAGAAGTTAGCTGTACACTAAGCTACCTGAGCACAATAATGGATTAGGTAGGGATCAACAAAGATCACAGTATTCTGAGGGATACTGGGGAGGGAAAGGGAGGGAAAGGGATAGTGTTTTAGTGTTTTAGTGTTTTAAATAACTGTGGTGCAACTTGCTACCCTTTATGACCCCACATGGAGCAGGCATATCTCCCATTCTGCAAGCATGCACCATGAAATTATCCTCCCACCACCCGGAGCACCTGTAATTGAACAGTCAAGTCCCACGGTAGTAAATCCCAGTGTAGCTACGGGTTCACACTATATTAATTTTAAATAACCTCAGGATTCTAATCCAAGGAGAGAATTTATAAAAATTTTCTGTTGTATCTTAACAAACCTCGGCATATTTAATGCCTCCAAAGGGTGAAAAAACGAAGAGACTCTTAACGCTATCTGACACGTGTTTGTGTCCCTAGTTTTCAAGACAGACATCAGATGTCAAACGTCTGATCCCTCTTCCTTCATTGTGATGTTGTAGAAGGAGAAAAAGCCAATGGATGGCTTTGTTAGCATTTCATTAGCATTTAGGTAGGTGCGCAGACATTATTTCAACCACAGCTAGTGCTTAAACAATGAGTTACAAAACTACATGTACTCAGGAGATGGGGCTCTAAAGTCCAACCAGTGAACAGTTAAGATTTCAAAAGACTCTAATGTACATTCCGCAGAGCTTCATTATATCTTTACCTATGAGGTGAGAACAACTCACTTGCAATTATTTTCACCACCCCACCCCTTCAATCACTCTCAAATCCCTTGCCAAAGCTCTCTTTTATCCCCATAACCTCATATACCTGGATTTACCATAGATTTACCATGGTGAAACACTATTCAATAATGAACTCAAGAAATGTGATCTTTTTGGGGTCTTTTAAAGAAAAGCCATAAGTTATTGCCTTTGCCCTCCTTAATCCTAAACTCCTAAACTCAAATTCAGGTATAGTTTCAGGTTGCCATATTTTGTCTTCTTATAAGATTCTGATGTTCAAAAGAAAATGAGGATACATGTCATCGTACATTTGTCCAAAGCCCCAGGATGTACAACACCAAGAGTGAACCCCTATTGTAAACCATGGACTTTGGGTGATAATGATGTATCAATGTAGGTTCATCAATTTTAGCTGATGTACCTTCTCTGATAGGGGATGTTTACAGTGGGCAGCCAGGGGGAACAGGAGGTATATAGGAAATCTCTGTACCTTCCTCTCAATTTTGCTGTGAACCTGAAAGTGCTATAAAAAAATAATAAAGTCTTTTTAAAAAAGAATGAAAGAAAAGAAAATGAGAGTTATTATCTTTTAGAGATACTACTGAAATGTTTATGTATAGTGATAAGACATCTGGGATTTGCTTCCAAACAGTAGTATCGGAGAGAGTACAGATGAAAGAAAAAATGGCCATGAGTTGATAATTGTTGAACCTGGGTGATGAATATTTGGGGGTTAATTATATGCTTATGCTTTTATTTTTCCAAAGTATGAACTTTTAAAATGGGAGGCATTAAGAGCCCCCACCAGAACGCCGAATTTTAGCCAGAAATATTTAACTTCCTGTTTACCCACCAACCAAACACATTTGCAGGGGATAGTGAGCAAAATGTACTAATACCAGCACAATTCCACCTCCTTCTCACATTGTGAGCACAGAAAGTCTGAAAAGGGTAAAATGGAGAGGCCAGTTACAGGAATGAGAAGGGAGAGAATGCCATGAGGTGGAATAATGAACCTGCTTATCAGTCCCTGAATCACTGGGAACTGGCAGCCCATGAAGAAGCATGTCTCCATATAGGAAGATGCCCCACCGCGATCTTCATCAATAACAACGTTTCTCAAGTTGATTTGGTCCTAAGAATCACCTAGGATAACAGGTAATCACAGAGATTCCCAGGCCCCTCCCTGACAGATTCTGGTTCAGTAGGTTTGGGTCAGAGCCCTGAAATCTGAATGCAGAACAAGTCCTGGGAAGTTATGTTCAGTCAAGTTTGAGAAATTCTGAGTTAAAAAATCCACACCCTATTCCCTTTCCCCATGTTTAAAAACATACATCAAAGTGTAAACAGCAATTTTCCTGGGGAAAGTAAGGTTACCTTTCTGCTGCTGTTCATTCACATTTTCTGATTTTCATATATAGAAAAGAGACGCCTCTCTTGCTCAGTCTGTTGGTTCTATGACAGAACTTCAAAGGTAATGTTTCAGACTCATTCTGACACTCATGGCCGAGTTACCAAAAAAGGGAACATGCAGGGAATTTCAAAGGAAAATCTGAGCCACAGGACTGACCTTCAATCTTCTTAGCTAAAGACTGCTATAATTTTGATAACAGCAACATAATTGTGAAGAAACAATATTCTTCTAGCTTGAGACGGAAGACCAGTGGTCTCCTGGGCCCAATCTGATACCCTCCATTAGAGAAAGGAAGCCCCAAACTTCTCTGCAAAGAGTTCTGCTAAAATAAATACGTCCTCAAAAAGTCATGCTACTCTATTTACAACAGCCAAGCAACCTAAGCATCCATCAACAGATGAACAGATAAAGAAGATGTGGTGTATATATACAGTGGAATATTACTCAACCATAAAAAAGAATGGAATAATGCCATTTGCAGCAACATGGATGGACCTAGAGATTATCATATTAGGTGAAGTAAGTCAGACAGAGGAAGACAAATATCGTACAATATCACTTATATGCGGAATCTTAAAAAATGACACAAATGAATCTATATAAAAAACAGAAATAGAGGACTTGGTTCAAAGTAGCAGAGTAGAAGGACGTGCTCTTACTCACTCTTGGGAGAGCACCGGAATCACAACTAACTACTGAACAATCCTCAACAGTAAGACACTGGAACTCACCAAAACAGATACCCCACATCCAAGGACAAAGGAGAAGCCACAATGAGACAGTAGGAAGGGCACAATCACAATAAAATCAAACCCCATAATTGGTAGGTGGGTGACTCACAGACTTGAGAATACTTATACCACAGAAGTCCACCCACTGGAGTGAAGGCTCTGAGCCCCACGTCAGGCTTCCCAAACTGGGGGTCTGGCAACAGCAGGAAGACTACCTAGAGAATCAGACTTTGAAGGCTAGCCGGATTTGACTGCAGGACTTCAACAGGACTAGGGAAACACAGACTCCACACTTCGAGGGCACACACAAAGTAGTGTGCTCATCGGGACCCAGAGGAAGGAGCAGCGACCCCATACGAGACTGAACCAGACCTACCTGCTAGTGCTGGAGGGTCTCAAGCAGAGACCATGCTGTGTCTCACCACGACGACAAGGACACTGACAGCAGAAGTTCTGGGAAGTACTCCTTGGCGTGAGCCCTCCCAGAGTCTGCCATCAGACCCACCAAAGAGCCGAGTAGGCTCCAGTGTTGGGTCGCCTCAGGCCAAAAAACTAACAGGGAGGGAACCCAGCCCTACCCATCAGCAGACAAGCAGATTAAAGTTTTACTGAGCTCTGCCCACCAGAGCAACAGCCAGCTCTACCCACCACCAGTCCCTCCCATCAGGAAACTTGCACAAGCCTCTTAGATAGACTCATCCCCCAGAGGGAAGACAGGAGAAGCAAGAATAACTACAGTCCTGCAGCATGTGGAACAAAAACCACATTCACAGAAAGACAAGATGAAAAGGCAGAGGGCTATGTACCAGAGGAAGGAACAAGATAAAACCCCAGAAAAACAACTAAATGAAGTGGAGATAGGCAACCTTCCAGAAAAAGAATTCAGAATAATGATAGTGAAGATGATCCAGGACCTCGGAAAAAGAATGGAGGCAAAGATTGAGACGGTGTAAGAAATGTTTAACAAAGACCTAGAAGAATTAAAGAACAAACAAACAGAGATGAACAATATAATAACTGAAATGACAAATACACTAGAAGGAATCAATAGCAGAATAACTGAGGCAGAAGAACAGATAAGTAACCTGGAAGACAGAATAGTGGAATTCACTGCTGTGGAACAGAATAAAGAAAAAAGGATGAAAAAAATGAAGACAGCCTAACAGACCTCTGAGACAACATTAAACATAACAACATTTACATTATAGGGGTCCCAGAAGGAGAAGAGAGAGAGAAAGGACCAGAGAAAATATTTGAAGAGATTATAGTCAAAAACTTCCCTAACATGGGAAAGGAAATAGCCACCCAAGTCCAGGAAGCGCAGAGAGTCCCATACAGGATAAACCCAAGGAGAAACACGCCAAGACACATAGTAATCAAACTGGCAAAAATTAAAGACAAAGAAAAATTTTTGGAAACAGCAAGGGAAAACAACAAATAATATACAAGGGAACTCCAATAAGGTTAACAGCTGATTTCTCAGCAGAAACTCTACAGGCCAGAAGGGGGTGGCATGACATATTTAAAGTGATGAAAGGGAAGAATCTACAACCAAGATTACTCTACCCGTCAAGGATCTCATTCAGATTCCATGGAGAAATCAAAAACTTTACAAACAAGCAGAAGCTAAGAGAATTCAGTACCACCAAACCAGCTCTACAACAAATGCTAAAGAAAATTCTCTAAGTGGGAAACGCAACAGAAGAAAACGACCTACAAAAACAAACCCAAAACAATTAAGAAAATGGTCATAGGAACATACATATCGATAATTACCTTAAACATGAATGGATTAAATGCTCCAACCAAAAGACATAGGCTTGCTGAATGGATACAAAAACAAGACCCATACATATGCTGTCTACAAGAGACCCACTTCAGACCTAGGGACACATACAGACTGAGAGTGAGGGGATGGAAAAAGATATTCCATGCAAATGGAAATCAAAAGAAAGCTGGAGTAGCAATACTCATATCAGATAAAATAGACTTTAAAATAAAGAATGTTACAACAGACAAGGAAAGACACTACATAATGATCAAGGGATCAATCCAAGAAGAAGATATAACAATTATAAATATATATGCACCCAACATAGGAGCACCTCAATACATAAGGCAACTGCCAACAGCTATAAAAGAGGAAATCGACAGTAACACAATAGTAGTGGGGAACTTTAACACCTCACTTACACCAATGGACAGATCATCCAAACAGAAAATTAATAAGGAAATAGAAGCTTTAAATAACACAATAGACCAGATAGATTTAATTGATATTTATAGGACATTCCAACCAAAACCAGCAGATTATACTATCTTCTCAAGTGGGCATGGAACATTCTCCAGGATAGATCACATCTTGGGTCACAAATCAAGCCTCAGTAAATTTAAGAAAATTGAAATTATATCAAGCACCTTTTCTGACCACAATGCTATGAGATCAGAAGTCAGTTACAGGGAAAAAAACGTAAAAAACACAAACACATGGAGGCTAAACAATACATTACTAAATAACTAAGCGATCACTGAAGAAATCAAAGAGGAAGTCAAAAAATACCTAGAGACAAATGACAATGAAAACATGACAATCCAAAACCCATGGGATGCAGCAAAAGCGGTTCTAAGAGGGAAGTTTATAGCTATACAATCGTACCTCAAGAAACAACAAACATCTCAAACAATCTAACCTTACACCCAAAGAAGCTAGAGAAAGAAGAACAAACAAAGCCCATACTTAGTAGAAGGAAAGAAATCATAAAGATCTGAGCAGAAATAAATGAAATAGAAACAAAGAAAACAAGAGCAAAGATCAATAAAACTAAAAGCTGGTTCTTTGAAAAGATAAACAAAATTGATAAACCATTAGCCAGACTCATCAAGAAAAAGAGGGAGTGGACTCAAATCAATAAAATTAGAAATGAAAAAGGAGAAGTTAAAACAGACAAAACAGAAATACAAAGCACCCTAAGAGACTACTACAAGCAACTAACTCCATGCATATAAAACGGACATTCTGGAAGAAATGGACAAATTCTTAGAAAGGTACAACCTTCCAAGACAGAACCAGGAAGAAACAGAAAATATGAACAGACCAATCACAAGGAATGAAATTGAAACTGTGATTAAAAATCTTCCAACAAACAAAAGTCCAGGATCAGACGGCTTCACAGGGGAATTCTATCAAAAATTTAGAGAAGAGTTAACACTCATCCTTCTCAAACTCTTCCAAAAACTTGCAGGGGAAGGAACACTCCTAAACTCATTCTATGAGGCCACCATCACCCTGATACCAAAACCAGACAAAGATACTACAAAAAAAGAAAATTACACACCAATATCACTCATGAATATAGATGCAAAAATCCTCAACAAAATACTAGCAAACAGAATCCAACAACACATTATAAGGATCATACACCATGATCAAGTGGGATTTATCCCAGGGATGCAAGGATTCTTCAATATACGCAAATCAATCAATGTGATACACCATATTAACAAACTGAAGAAGAAAAACCGTATGATCATCTCAGTAGATGCAGAAAAAGCTTTTGACAAAATTCAATACCCATTTATGATAAAAACTCTCCAGAAAGTTGGCATAGAGGGAACTTACCTCAACATAATAAAGGCCATATACGACAAACCCACAGCAAACATCATTCTCAATGGTGAAAAACTGAAAGCATTTCCTCTAAGATCAAGAACAAGACAAGGATGTCCACTCTCACCACTATTATTCAACAGAGTTTTGGAAGTCCTAGCCACGGCAATCAGAGAAAAAAAAGAAATAAAAGGAATACAAATTGGAAAAGAAGAAGTAAAACTGTCACTGTTTGCAGATGACATGATACTATACATAGAGAATCCTAAAGATGCCACCAGAAAACTACTAGAGCTAATAAATGAATTTGGTAAAGTAGCAGGATACAAAATTAATACACAGAAATCTCTTGCATTCCTATACACAGAAATCTCTTGCATTCCTGTACACTAATGATGAAAAATCTGACAGAGAAATTAAGGAAACACTCCCACTTACCACTGCAACAAAAAGAATAAAATACCTAGGAATAAACCTACCTAGGGAGACAAAACACCTGTATGCAGAAAACTATAAGACACTGATGAAAGAAATTAAAGATGAAACAAACAGATGGAGAGATACACCATGTTCTTGGATTGGAAGAATCAATATTGTGAAAATGACTATACAACCCAAAGCAATCTACAGATTCAATGCAATCCCTGTCAAATTACCAATGGCATTTTTTACAGAACTAGAACAAAAAAATCTTAAAATTTGCGTGGAGACACAAGACCCTGAATAGCCAAAGCAGTCTTGAGGGAAAAAAACGGAGCTGGAGGAATCAGACTCCCTGACTTCAGACTATACTATAAAGCTACAGTAATCAAGACAATATGGTACTGGCACAAAAACAGAAACATAGCTCAATGGAACAGGATAGAAAGCCCAGAGATAAACCCACACACCTATGGTCAACTAATCTATGACAAAGGAGGCAAGGATATACAATGGAGAAAAGACAGTCTCTTCAATAAATGGTGCTGGGAAAACTGGACAGCTACATGTAAAAGAATGAAATTAGAACACTCCCTAACACCATACACAAAAATAAACTCAAGATGGATTAGAGACCTAAATGTAAGACCAGACACTATAAAACTCTTAGAGGAAAACATAGGAAGAACACTCTTTGACATAAATCACAGCAAACTCTTTTTTGATCCTAGAGTAATGGAAATAAAAACAAAAATAAATAAATGGGACCTAATGAAACTTCAAAGCTTTTGCACAGCAAAGGAAACTACAAACAAGACGAAAAGACAGCCCTCAGAATGGGAGAAAATATTTGCAAACGAATCAATGGACAAAGGATTAATCTCCAAAATATATATGCAGCTCAATATTAGAAAAACAAACAAGCCAATCCAAAAATGGGCAGAAGACCTAAATAGACAGTTCTCCAAAGAAGACATACAGATGGCCAAGAAGCACATGAAAAGGTGCTCAACATCACTAATTATTAGAGAAATGCAAATCAAAACTACAATGAAGTATCACCTCACACCAGTTAGAATGGGCATCATCAGAAAATCTACAAACAACAAATGCTGGAGAGGGTGTGGAGAAAAGGGAACCCTCTTGCACTGTTGGTGGGAACGTAAATTGATACAGCCACTATGGAGAACAGTATGGAGGTTCCTTAAAAAACTGAAAATAGAACTAGCATATGACCCAGCAATCCCATTACTGGGCATATACCCAGAGAGAACCATAATTCAAAAAGACACATGCACCCCAATGTTCATTGCAGCACTATTTATAATAGCCGGGTCATGGAAGCAACCTAAATGCCCATCGACAGACAAATGGATAAAATAGATGTGGTACATATATACAATGGAATATTACTCAGCCATAAAAAGGAGCAAAATTGGGTCATTTGTTGAGACGTGGAGACTGTCATACAGAGTGAAGTAAGTCAGAAAGAGAAAAACAAATATCGTATATTAACGCATATATGTGGAACCTAGAAAAATGGTACAGATGAACTGGATTGCAGGGCAGAAATTGAGACACAGATGTAGAGAACCAACGTATGGACACCAAGGCGGGAAAGCGGTGGGGGGGTAGGGGTGGTGGTGTGATGAATTGGGCGATTGGGATTGATATGTATACACTGATGTGTATAAAATGGATAACTAATAAGAACATGCTGTATAAAAAAATAAAAAATAAAAATAAATAAAAAACTTAACACCATTCTATTCCATAGTGTAAGGAGTCACTGCAGGTATCAAAGCTCCCCTCAAAGGGTAAATCATCAGGTAATTGGTAAGTCTGCTAGAATTTCAGGGAAAAAAAAGTTTATAGATTTTATCTATGTGTTTATTTAAACTATAGTTTCATCACAATATGTTCCCTCTGCTATTGTGATAGTCCTTAAGGTACATGAAAATGATTTAAAATGTACCAGTGATAAAAGATATACAATGATTTCTTTTAATCTTTCAGAAAATGGAAGTTACACTCTGGGCACCTTTCCTTTCACAGGCAGAGAGACGTCTGAAAAGCAAGCTGTGCCCAACACCCCGGCGATCTATGGGGAGTGCATTTTCCCCACCTGGTGTCAACTGCTCCCACAGCTTTAATGGCCACCCATTCGCTATGAAACCCAAACACATATCGCTAACACCGATATTTCTCTTGAATTCCAAAACTGTAGATGCAATCACCCCTGGACACCTCCACTTCATCTCCATACCTCTGGTCCCCACACAGTATCTGGCATCCAACATGTGCCTGATGAAGGTCTGGAGAATGAGTGAGCAGACAGTGACTCCCTTCTGGAGGCTTAATGAAACCTTGTTGAATTGATTTGAATGAAACGACCATCAATTTCTCATTGACCACAACTAGATCTGAGGAAGCTTAGCACTTAAATAACACTTCACAATCATTGAGCCCATCTCAACTCCCTTAATATGCCCAGTATTGCAAAGTTGGTGACAATTCAGGACTAGGACACTCAACTTTGCTCTCCTACCCAAAAGTAATTCATCACAGTTGTTGGAGGTGAAGGGAGGCATCACCGGAACCTGAGCAATGGGGGAAGTAGCCCAGAAGTGAGATGTTTTGAGGGAGGAGTTAGTTAGACAAAGGAAACCTCAAGCAATGACGTGTACAAAGCATGAGGATACGAAACGGTCCAACAAACGAACCTATCTACAAAACAGAAACAGACTCACAGATGTAGAGAACAGACTCGTGGTTGCCAAGGGTGGGGAGTGGGGGAGGGAAGGATTGGGAGTTTGGGGTGAGCAGATGCAAGCTGTTATATATAGGATGGATAAACAGCAAGGTCCTACTGTATAGCCCAGGGAACTATATTCAATATCCTGTGATAAACCATATGGAAAAGAATATTAAAAAGAATGTATCTACGTATAACCAAATCACTTTGCTGTACAGCAGAGATAAACACAACACTGCAAATCGACTATACTTAAATAAAATAAGTTTTTTTAAAAAACGGTTCAATATGCCAAAAGGAAAAGCATTTGCGGGAATGGTACTGCAGCTTCAGTGACAGGAGAGGCATGATCAGAAAGGGTCATCTGTCAGTTAAGAAGCACAACTTTACAGTAAAAGACCTGAGAAACCAATCAGGAAAGTAAGATGATCTGTTTTGTTTTGTTTTATTTTATTTTAGGCTGTGTTGTGTCTTCGTTGCTGCGCAGGCTTTCTCTAGTTCCGGCGAGCGGAGGCTACTCTTCGTTGCGGTGCGCGGGCTTCTCATTGCAGTGGCTCTTTTGTTGCAGAGTTTGAGCTCTAGGCACACGGGTTTCAATATTTGTGGCATGCGGGCCCAGTAGTTGGGCGCACAGGCTTAGTTTCTCCGCAGCATGTGGGATTTTCCCGGACCGGGGCTCGGATCCGTGTCTCCTGCATTGGCAGGCGGATTCTTAACCACTCCGCCATCAGGGAAGCCCTGTTTTATTTTAGAAAGCTCTGTCTATAAGAAAACGGGGGATGGTTTTGTTCCGGAGAGGAGAAGGGCAGAAAGGGGAGGAGGACAGAGAAAAGGATGGAGCAGCATAGCCGGGACCTGAGCCTGAGTTCCGACGTGGTGGAGGAGCCAGGGAGCTCCAGTTGTCTATTTCAAGTTGTTAGCGTGGCTATCTGCCAAACCTTTGCTAAAGTCCCCTAACATACACAAAGGCTTTACCTAAACAGATTTCAGTTCGTGCATGTGTGTGTGTGTGTGTGTGTGTGTGTGTGTGTGTGTGTGTTTATGTAGTAGTCAAGAAAAAGAACCAAGTACCATGTGATAATGAGGGCAATGTCCAGTGGGGATAGCACAAGATCCCTAAACAGAACAAACTCCACAAAAGCAAGAGATGAGAGACAGAGCAGGTCACGAACTGAGTCTCAGGAGAGAACTGGGCTCTGCTCAGTCCAGGGAACAAGAAGTCAAGTTCACGTTGTCTAGAAATTAAGGGGCTGGGAGACGCTCACAGCTAAAATCCAGTGAAATCTGATCGACAGCCTATATATAAAAACATGTTCCACAAAAAACCTGAAAATTAGAGTATATTAAGATTTTTTATTATTATTTTACAGAATTTCATAAAAAGAACTTAGAGTGGTAAGACTCGGGGATATTGTGATAACTGGGATGAGAATGGCCACTATGGTAGACCACCTCTCTCTGGTCCAGCAGTAGTACCACCACGTTACCCCCACTTCAAAACTTTGGAAATTGCCCAGGAGAGGCTGAAATGAGGTTAATAAAATGTTGTCTAATTGGAATTGCTCAGATGACTGCCTAGCTTTTACTGCCACCTCCTGGCCCTTTCTGGTATGTCCCCCCTGAACCCGTGGTGCTGATAACCACACACACACAAAATCCATTACCACATTCACGCATCTCCAGCTAGACAGAGCATCAAATTAAACCATGATTACACTGCAACTGTAAAGCTGTGATATCGAGTGGGAGCCCCTGAATAAGGCAACTGTACACTGATAAGGTCACCCCAGCCAGGCTGACTACTCCCTGCCCCCAATCTGTCGGCACGCTGAGGGCAGATCTGTGTCTAGGGGCAGATGCATATTCACCAAGCTCACGGAGACAGATCGCTAATATATAAACACCAATGTACCAATTTAGAGTGAGAATCATCACCTCCAGGGTAACCCAGGCCTCATATTTTCCTACAAGAACCACTTTTCTCTCTAGGTCAGGCACACTGGAGATCAAATCATGCACTCAGAGAACTGCTTAGTGAGGAGGAAATCAGGGCCAGGGCACTGGCCAGAGAATATGAACTTTTAAAGGCATCGGGCTCTGAGAGATGGGGTCGTCTACCCCACAACTGGAATATTCTGCCACTGGACACGACAACGCAAATCTCTGGAACAGGGTATCTATCCTTCTCCCGTCAATGCTTGAATGGGAATTATCAGGCCTTGCCTTTGAGATATTTCCCTGTCCAGTTCTGGCCAATCCACTTCCCTTTCTGGTTGGCAGAATGTTTTCATGGGGATGATAAAGCCTCCAGTGAAGCTTCCATCAGTCAAGTGTTGACCGAGATCCGATGTCTCTGCTCCACTGTGCACTGGTACCATAGTCAGCTGTCTGTAACTGGCTGTCCCGTCCCTATTTCCAAGCTTTTGGAGGCACCGTGGTAGTTCCATGTACTTCCAATAAATAGGTAATGATAATTTCCATTTGTTGAATGATCAGAAGTTTACACAGAGTTTGTACATCCCTCATTGCAGCTAGTCCTCTCAAGCACCCTTTGGGGTTCTTTGGGTAAATATTATGATTCTTGTTTTACAGATAAAGACACTGAGATTCAGAGATGGTAAGTGGTTTTTCCAAGGTCACAGAATTAGTGAATATAGGGTTAAGACTAAAACTGACATCTTTGAACCCCAGGTGAGTCTACTGAGGAAGCCAGCTCTTAACAGAAAACATAAAGGAACTCTGCCTGACCGACTGACCTACTGCTATATAACAACTAGTTATGGACAGTCAATTGTCAGCTACCTGTTGTTCTAGGCACTTTGGAACACCAGGATGATGAATTATTTATTTTTTCATGCTACGACATGGATGAATCTTTTTCGTTTTTTTGATCTAAGATTTCTACTTTACTTTTTTATTTTATTTTATTGGAGAACAGTTGATTTACAATGTTATGTTAGTTTCAGGTGTATGGCAAAGTAATTCAGTTATATACATACATATTTTCATTCTTTTTCAGATTCTTTTCTCATATAGGTAAAGGATGATGAATTTAAATAAGGTTCCTATTCCATGGAACATATATTCAGTGACAAACAAGGAGAGATTCAGATGGTGATAAGCCCTGTGCAGAGAATAAAATCGGGGATGTCAAATGCTGATTGGCTATTTCCGTTTGGGTCACCAGGGAAAGCTTCTCTGGGAAAGGACATTTAAGCTGAGGTGGAAATTCCAAGAAGACATACAATGATGAAGGGGAAGAGCATTCTAACCGGAAGGGACAGCTAAGACCACAGCGTGGTCCCCTGAGATGGGACCATACTGGCTATGTCTGAAAAAGAACAAGAAGTTCAGTGCTGTGGGGAGCAGAGGGCAAACAGGGGGTGGTAAAAGGCTAGTTAGGAGGTGGGTGGGAGCCAAACCACACGGCCTTTTGTTAAGGAGGATCAGTCAGATTTTATTCAAAGCACAATGGAAAGCCATTACGCTACTACGGAAATGTGCCACCTTTCAAAGAAGTCACAGCGTTCTAGAATAGGTTTTACACCCCAGAATTCCAAAGTCTCAATCAGCTCACTATTCCTACTGCACAACGATTCAAGTCTTTGATGAACTTACAATGCCTTCCATAAACAAGTAAGAGGTATTTGAAAAACTCAGAACACAAGTTATCTGGGGAGAAGGAGAAAGGTTTGTCCTGATAAAAGAAATGTTCATAGACTGAGGTCTGGGGAAGCCATTCTGGCTTATACTTGAATTTTATGCTAAGTAAAATAGCCTGTTCGTGGCTTATCAAACACACATTGCACATCTGCTTTAATTATTAAAGAAATGGGCACACTGACCAGAAGTAAAGAATGTCATGTTAAAAATAAAGATGAAATGTCTCCCTTCCTGGGACGCCAGTGCTGGTAATCCTTCAATGATACGACTCCCTTTCCAGGTACCAAAGCCATGCTGACTCACTGTGTATGTGTTGATCTGTTGGTTTTGGGTTTGGGGGTTTTTTTGAAACCTTGAAGAAATGTATCCCTGACTTATTTGATGTTCTTTATTCTGACAAGATATAAAACTGTGTTGAAAACCATGCTTCTCTGGAGCAGTTTCTCAGAGTAATCTGGGAAGCTGTCTTCTGGGCTATGGTCCTCAGTTTGGCTCAAATGAAACTCTTTTCTGTTCCTATTATAGGTTGTTTGTTGATTATTTTCATTGGGAATCCTATCTATGAAAACCCATACTTAGAAGTGGTGGATTCATGGCCTCCGTGCTCCAGAAAGCCCAGCAAGGCTCCCAGGAGGCCCAGTGAGGCTCCCAGGAGGCACTGACTGCCTTCTAGAAGAGCTCAGTTCAGAAACATGGTGGGGTGGGGGTGGGGGGGGCTGCCTGACTCCTCCCCTCACCCACCGGGACAGCAGCGTCTCCCTCAGGCCCAAGGCTATCCTGCTTTGCCGCAGTTCACTGCTCAGATGGCAGCCTGACAACTGCTTTCTCCGCAACTCTCAAGATAAAACCTATAGCTGTCCCATAGCAAAGAGATGTTCAAAAACACCCCAAGAGGTGAGCAGGGAAGGAGAGTCAAGAAAAGAGAATGGTGGGGAGAGAAAGAGAGAGACAATGGGGGCGGGGGCGGGGAAGAGCACTGAGGGGTAGGGAAGAGGGTAAGGTAGGGAGGATACATGCCTTCTACATAGAAGTTCATTGCATAAAAAATCACTGCCCTCCACACCCACGTTTAAACACTGCTGACACGGGGAAAGAAAAACGGCCCTATCTTTCTTTCCAAAGACTGGTTTGGCAACAGTAGCCTTTGACCTAGGAAATCACCCTCAGGACGTCATGAGGGATGAGCTCAAAAAGGCTTACACAAATATGCTCGCTGAAGGTTTATTTACAACAGGGCAAACTTTTAAACAGTGGTCAACAACAGAGAATCAGTCAATTCAATTACAGTCAAGTCATAGGAAGGAACGTGGTAAAACTGGTAAAAATCATACTCTAAGGGAATTCGAATCTAAAAGACTCTTTCAACACATAAGGAAAAATTCAGAATACACTCAGTTAACAAGTGGGTTGGAAGGTAAACAGGGGAACGCACAAATCTTTGTAAATAATCTGGACAAGAAACAAAAGGGAAATGGGGAAAGTAGAGGGCGGCTGGGGAGACTTTTGCAGTTTTAACTCTGCACTGTTAGTACACTCGCTGGTGAGCATGTGACTGTTAGAAACTCATTTGGGTAAGAGTTTGGCATCAGGAGGGTGCGGAGAAAGATCAACCAGAGAAGTTCGCAAGGTCTCTTTTCGAAAGACCTTTGGGCCTGCAGCTCTGTGAAAACTACCACCGAGCTCCCTGCCTGTGGAGGGCCTAGCAGGCTTGAGATTTCCTAGTAACCCCCAGGAGGCCTCAGTGGCAACTCTAAGATTCTCAGGCCATTCAACAACAAGCTGCTGTTGTCTGAAATCAACACTACACTTGCAAAACTTGGCTACAGTCCCCTTCCTCGTCCTCATTCCTTACCATCCATCCGCATGACACAGGCAGAGACGTCAATGGTTTGCATTCTTACCCCTTTCACAGGAAGACACCCACATCAGCCCTGACTGGCAACACTCACATACCCGGTGATGCAACGGGACCAAATGAGAGGGAGTGAAGGCCACAGAAAGAACAGGGGCCTGGAAATGGACACACTTGGCTCCCACCTATGCTTGGCCACCAACCAACCGTGACCCTGGAAAGGCCACTGAGTTTCTCTGAGCCTCCATTCCTAATCTGTAGAATAAATGTTAGACAATCTGTGAGGTCTAATTTGGCTCTAAAATTTCAGAGTTCAAAACCTCCCAAATATTTCACTTCCAAAGAAACCCCTGGACCATGGGAAACAGATGGCCCAGTGTACCTGGAAGCCAGGGGATCTTCTCAAACAATTCCATTTTATAGTAACTCTCACAGCACAAATCTGGACTCTGCAAAACCAGTTCGGGTGCCTCCTCTATGGGCCTCTTGGGGAAGCCATTCTTTACAGCACTTCTTTTTTAAACATGCATTTACCTGATCATGCAAAAGCACCCCTTCATCTGCTCTATATTCAGCTCTGAGTTCTCATATAGGGGAACCAAGCATCCCAGTTTGCCCAGGACTGGGGAGTTTCCCAGGATAAAACTCTCAGTGCCAAATCCAGGACAGTCTCTGGCAAACCATGTCAGTCGGGTCACTCTATCTCTCAACATGCTCTCTGTTTGGTTTGCTTCCCCCCAGACACCCTCTACACTCTGCGTCAGAACAAAATATAACACTTTTTTGACTTGTACTCACACTGCTGCTCAAATCAACACCATCTGCAGATCACCAGCAATGGAGGCCTTAGGTTGCCTCAAGGACATTTATGTTCCCTTAATAAAAAGTGCCTTCATTCACCTTGTCCCATTAGGTGCTCTTAGTTTGACAGGATTTTTTTATAACCAATAAAACACGTACACAGAGGAATTTTTGTAAGTATTCAACAATAGTCATATGAATAAGAAAAATCCCTTATTTTAGCATTGAACCATCACCGTACATTATTTCACTGCGTCATTAATGTCTTAAAGAAAATCAACTGAAAAACAAAGAAAACATATGGCTGACAACAGAAGAGTCAACAAAGGAATCCATTTGTTCACCTGCGATCCTTTTGACAAATATGTACGGAGCACTTATTCTACACCAGGCAAACAATGATGAAAGAGAGACACAGTCACATGGAGGTCACGATCCATGTCTGCTGACCATTAATGGATATTAACCAAAACATTTAACAAACACATTTCTCAAATGGACTCCAGTCTGGTTACCTATAATAAAAGTTAAAACATTAACTATTTTACCCTTAAGATTACAGAAAAACAGGAGTATTACCAGAATATCCACCTGTTTGTCTCTTCCAAAACATTGCATATTCATAGATGACAGACATTGTGTCTTTTTGTAACCCTTCAGAGCACCTAACAAAACTTATGAAATTGACCTGAAATTTTCAGAAAGAGTCAAAGAACAAAGGATAAGAATGTCTGAAGCCAAAAGACAGAAAGGAAGCTGTTCTACTGCCTGTGATTAATCAACTGTACCCAGTCACCCCTTAGACTCAGCCAGGATTCAGAAGCACTGGAGTAACTGAGAGCTCACACCCAATCTTAAATGCAGAGAAATCTTAGAACCAGAACAAAAGAAAAATAAGTGTCCTGCACTCAGTTTTCAGAAATTCTCTACATACTCAGGCAACGGCTAGTTTAATCTCAGGCGTGTCTTTAAAAAACCAACACATGCATTCATGCAGTGTGCCACCTCCAGAGAAGTTGATAGTGGTTGCTTGCAATCATCAACCTGTCACAGGAGAGTTGGGAAGACACGTTTAGCTGCAAGAAGGTCTGGGTAGAACGTGTGGATTAAAAGGCTGACGGCAACTCACCTGCCAGGTTTCCAAGGCAGAATTCCAGCCTTCATCCCTGACTCCGCCCTCTCTCTCACTCCCACCACCAGCTGTTTAGTAATGCCAGTCAATTCCACCTCATGAATGTCCCCAATTTCCTTTTATGTTCATTATCAGAGATCTTGAAACTTTCCATCACCCCTTGTCTGCCTGCCTTCACTCCAATCTTGCTTTCCCCCAAAACACACACACATACATATCACAGGAGCTTCTAACCATGCTGAACTTCTCTCTTTTCCCCAAACCTGCCCTTAGATGTGTCCTCTTTGGACTTTTGCATGTGCTGGTGCCTCCGCCTAGAGCATCCTTCCCCCGATCTTCATTCCCTCATCTACCTATTATCTGCTTAATTCCTAGTCATCCTTCAGGTTTCCTCTTAGACATCACTTCCTCTGAGAAGCCTTTCCAGGCTCCCCTAGACTGACCTACGTACTTCTTGACACTTCCACAGCACCTTGGACTCCCATGATCACAGGACCTATTGCCCTGCATTGTTATTGCTTTTTTTGTTTTTCCTTTATTTTGTTTCTTAAACAACTCTTTAAACCACGCATTATGCCAGGACAGAGGCTGAACTTGCCTGTTCACCTTTACATCCTTGTTACCTAACCAAAAAAGGTGTGAATCAATTAGTTCATTTGTGAATGACTACAGCACAGTTCTTTACCTGTCAGTGTCTTTGCCACAAGGCTCCACCTCCTGGCCAGATTCTCTGACCCAAGGTGGGTTGTGACCTGCTTTCCGTCTGTCTCCTAAGCTAGACCTATGTAAAAGACCAATGGCACTGATAGGTAGTACCTTGAGGGGAGACAGTGTTACATAAATGAGCCAAAACTGGCTTCTGTGTACTGGCTCCTAAACTGTTTATTTCTTCACATCAGGCTGAGACCCATTAGTTCACAACCCCACTAGTGCCAAACTCAAATTTTTATACATCCAGTTTTTTAAAACACAGACCAAATAAGCAGACTTCTTTGCCACCTAGAACCTGCTTTGCATACCCTGTGAAACTGTGCCCAACATCTACTAGCCGTAGACAAGACAAACCTCAGGGCTACAAAGATCCACACCACTGCTGCCCTTTGGTGCTCTCTGACTCAAAGACTCCAAGCCATGGTGCTGAGCGACGTCACCTAGACACCCTCTCCTCTCTGATTCCACTCTCCCCAGGGAGTTCCCTTGCCCTCCTCCCCTTCTGAGTGGGGACCCACACCATGTAGCCTCTGGAGGGACTCATACCGTGAGGGACTTCCCCTGAACGCAACCTGTCAAAGCATCACCCAAATAAAGCTTGTATGTGCTACTGCCACTTCGTGCTCATGTCTTCTTCCTTGATCAGCCATGGAACCCCCTGAACCCCCTACAGGTAGATATCTGAGGAATTCTGCGTATTTATAATTTCTATGTAGTCCCAGCTTGATAACTTTTAACCTGCCTTGGTTACAATCCTAGCTTTAAATTCATCATCTGGTTTAGTCAGGATTGCTTCTAAAACCAAATCTTCACCGGCAGAGTTCCATTCCAGCAATTCAGGACAGCCTTCTAGCTCTCATGACCCTAGTCACCCATCTCAAATCTTACTGGACTTTCTATCTCTAGCTTCTATTCTCCTGTCTTGGACAATAATCTGGGACTGGCTTTATTAGTCCAATCCATCTTTCTAGCCTGCACTCCTGGCAAGCAGCCCTGGAACTATACCTTTATCCATGGATCCTATAAGAAGGTCTTGAACTGAAGCTCTATGAAATTTCTAGTTTCTATCCCTAAGATTCCAATGTCCATACTTTTGCAACAGAACTCACAGTAAGGTGGCTGGAGATAAACTCAAGGGTAATGAGCAAAAGAGCAAATGGCATTTATGTTCTTGTTCACAGGTCTACAGACGAGGAAAGATATTTGTTAGCATGATAGGATCTTGTGTCTTGATTTTTTTTTTTAGTATACATTTATGTATTTATTTTTGGTTGCATTGGGTCTTTGTTGCTGCACGCGGGCTTTCTCTAGTTGTGGCCAGCGGAGGCTACTCTTTGTTGTGGTGTGCGGGCTTCTCATTGCGGTGGCTTCTCTTGTTGCAGAGCTCGGGCTCTAGGCACACAGGCTTCAGTAGTTGTGGCACACAGGCTCAGTAGCTGTGGCTTGTGGGCTCTAGAGCACAGGCTCAGTAGTTGTGGCACACGGGCTTCACTGCTCTGCGGCATGTGGGATCTTCCCGGACCAGGGCTCGAACCCGTGTCCCCTGCACTGGCAGGTGGGTTCTTAAACACTGTTCCACCAGGGAAGTCCCATGTCTTGATTTTTTTTTTAAGTTATCTGTTAGGACACTGAGCGAGCCTGAGATCCTACTAAGAAATGCTGGAAGGAAATAATTCATCATCCACGCTTCTGAAGGCCAAGTACATTTTCTTACTGAATTTTAACTATCCAAAAATATCCAGAAGTAAGGTCTCACTTCCCACAAATCAAACAGTGCAGTGGATAAGAAATGTTAACACACCTAATCTAATCACTTTTCCCTTAGGGATATCAGCCCAAGTTCAGGCTTTAACCACACAGAACTCTTGGCTAGGAAGAATGACCAAGAGTCTAAAGAGAATGCCACAGGAGATGGGATAATTAGAGAGGCAAGTATAACTACAAAGGCTAGAAGTGATAGTAGTCTCAGATCAGAGGTATCAACATCTGACAAATACATGCACAGAAGAATTTGCTGCTGGGGAAGAATTCTCAGGTGGTATCTATGGTATCTATCAGATAAGTGCCCCCCCAAAAAAAAAACTTGACGCTGAACATCTGGCCTCCATTTTTCAGTAGGCACTCAAAAGTCTTTTTCTTCCCTTTTTCTCAAAAGTCTGGGGCCTAAAAGAAAGTGCAGCCTTAAGCAAAGGGAGATGCCACAAAGAAATAGCCTCAGAGCATGAGAGGAGATCTTTTCCTAACACCAGGATCTTTACTGTCATCTCTCTTGTCCCCAACAGAAAGCCTCAGGTAGATACCCAGTTCACATGGCACCACATTCAGGACATACAGAAGATGTTTTTAGCTTCTCACGGATCTGCTCAAAATATTTAGATGCACTAGAACCAGCATACAGGTATGAAATATTCAAATAGCACATATGTATACACATTCATACAAATACAACATGCATGCACATACACAAACACACACACACACACACACACTCACACACACACTCTCCAACTTATGAGAAAGCAATAGGCCATATCATCATGGAGAAGTTAGGTCTGAGAGCGGAGACCGGGCAAGAAAGAACATAATTGGGAAATGAGGATTTGGAAAAATGAGAACGAGAAAGTCATAGAAAGACAGGTTCTTAGTTCAGAGAAAACCAACAGTTCTCCCATTTTAGTTCCTGGGGCAGAACTGTGCATCCTAGCAATGCCAGATTACTTGACTTTTGATCTAAGGGACAAAACTGGCCCTATTCTTCTACAGTTATGGCATTTTCCAAGAGAATCCACTCTTATTTTTATTTATAGTTGCAAAAACACAAAGAATTCTTAATTATCTCACAATTAACCCCACATGTCTACTTTTAAATGTCTCGGTTTCTTGGCACATACGTGTCTGTGCTCTGTAGGTCTGTCTCATTCTTCATTTGTCCACTCAACAGATATTGATGTGCCAGATATTGTGCTTGGTGTGGAAGACACCGCCACTCACCTATCCAATATCCATTTGCCCTTTCTTCCTAATAGAATCTTGACTTTGCTCAAGTAGCAATGTGCCCTCTTAAAAATAATCACCTTCCCAGGATGCTTTGCACCTAGGAGTGGCCATGACTCATATCTGTCCCATGAGAATATAATAAGCAATTTTCTATTCCATCGGGCTTTTGGGAAAATGACTGTTTTCCAACAAAAGGTAGAGCATGATTTGAAACTCATCTTTAACCTTTCTGTCTTCCCACTTTTTCCTTCTTATAATGCCTAAGTGAGGCCACCTTGAGACCACAAGCTACAGAGAGCTGGAAGGAGCCCAGGTCACTTGTAACTCCTTAGAGCAGCTACACCAGCACTGACCTGCTCATCCTTCCATTTCTTGTTCTGTGAGAAAAATAAATGCCTATGTGATTGTGCTACTACAGTCAGGCTTCCATTATGTGCAACCTAACTGGGTACACAACAGTCAGTAAAAAAGAAACTCTGCTCCTACCTTTAAGAGCCTCACTCTCAAAAGTAAAGGGCCAAGCATCACCAGTCATTTATTAACATGAAAGACAGACCAACAAAACAAAGGAGAAAATGGGAACCTGGAAAAAGGAGCAATGCAAAGAGAAGAACCCCCCACCCAAAGACATAAGTAACATCACCAATGAAATAAGAAAAGATACCATGATCCATGAAAACAGAAGGCTAGGAAATACCAACATTTGAGGAACAAAAGGAACTCATGAAAATTAAAACTGTGAAAGCCAAAATTTTTAAAAAATATATTAGACAGATTAGAGACAGTTGAAAAAAATATCCCAGAAAACAGAGCAAAAAAAAAAAAAAAAGGTGAAAAATTAAAGGAAAAAGTATTAGAAAATTAGAGGCCCTGTTCAGGAGGTCCAACAACTGAACGAAAGGCACCAAAGAGACAGAACTAAAAAATTAAAATTAAAATATGGAGGTAAGGAAAGCATTAGCAAAATAATTCAAGAATATTAGCCAGAATTAAAGAAAATCACCTCCTTTTTTTGAAAGGGCCTCTGACTGTAGATGAAAATAGTCCCAAACCAGGACATACCGTTATGAAATTTTAGAACATTCTGGACAAAGAGAAGACCTTAAAAGCTCCCAGAAAGGAGGCTCAAAAAAGTCGAATTTCATACACAAGATCCAGAAAATGAATGACGTCAGACTCAACTGTAGCACCACAAGCCAGAAAATACTGGGGCAATGTTCTCAAAACTCTGGTGAGGAAAAATGATTTCCAACTCTGAATTCTATACCTCGCCACCTTATAGAGCATGAAGAGGGCAGAATAAAAACATTTTAGGGCTTCCCTGGTGGCGCAGTGGTTGAGAGTCCGCCTGCCGATGCAGGGGACACGGGTTCGTGCCCCGGTCCAGGAAGATCCCACTTGCCACGGATCAGCTGCGCCCGTGAGCCATGGCCGCTGAGCCTGCACGTCCGGTGCCTGTGCTCTGCAACGGGAGAGGCCACAACAGTGAGAGGCCCGCGTACCACAAAAAAAAAAAAAAAAAAAAAAAAATTTTAGATATGTAGACTATCCAAAATTGACCTTCCCTGCCTCCTTTTTCAGAAAGATATTGGAGGGGGACCTTGAAGATGGCGGAAGAGTAAGACGCGGAGATCGCCTTCCTCCCCACGGATACACCAGAAATACATCTACACGTGGAACAACGCCTACAGAACACCTACTGAAGGCTGGCAGAAGACCTCAGACCTCCCAAAAGGCAAGAAACTCCCCACGTACCTGGGTAGGGCAAAAGAAAAAAAGAAAAAACAGAGACAAAAGAATAAGGACGGCACCTGCACCAGTGGGAGGGAGCTGTGAAGGAGGAAAAGTTTCCACACACTAGGAAGCCCCTTAGAGGGCGGAGACTGCGGGAGGCGGAGGGGGGAGCTTCGGGACCGCGGAGGAGTGCACAGCGACGGGTGCGGAGGGCAAAGCGGCGAGATTCCTGCACAGAGGATCGGTGCCAACCGGCACTCACCAGCCCGAGAGGCTTGTCTGCTCACCCGCCGGGGCGGGCGGCGCTGCGAGCTGAGGCTCGGGTTTCGGTTTCGGACGGAGCGCCGGGAGAGGACTGGGGTTGGCGGCTTGAACATAGCCTGAAGGGGTTAGTGCACCACGGCTAGCCGGGAGGGAGTCCGGGGAAAAGTCTGCACCTGCCGAAGAGGCAAGAGACTTTTTCTTCCCTCTTTGTTTCCTGGTGCGCGAGGAGAGGGGTTTAAGAGCGCTGCTTAAAGGAACTCCAGAGACTGGCGCGAGCCGCGGCTAAAAGCGCGAACCCCAGAGACGGGCGGGAGACGCTAAGGCTGCTGCTGCCGCCGCCAAGGGGCCTGTGTGCGAGCACAGGTCACTCTCCACACCTCTCTTCCGCGGAGCCTGTGCAGCCCGCCACTGCCAGGTTCCCGGGATCCAGGGACAACTTCCCCGGGAGAACGCACGGCGGGCCTCAGGCTGGAGCAACGTCACGCCGGCCTCTGCCACCGCAGGCTCGCCCCGCACGCAGTGCCCCTCCCTCCCGCCCACACCCCCGGCCTGAGTGAGCCGGAGCCCACGAATCAGCGGCTCCTTTAACCCCGTCCTGTCTGAGCAAAAAACAGACGCCCTCCAGCGACCTACACGCAGAGGCAGGGCCAAATCCAAAGCTGAGCTCCTGTGAGCTGTGAGAACAAAGAAGAGAAAGGGAAATCTCTCCCAGCAGCCTCAGAAGCAGCGGATTAAAGCTCCACAATCAACTTGATGTACCCTGCATCTGTGGAATACATGAACAGACAACGAATCATCCCAAATTGAAGAGGTGGACTTTAGGAGCGAGATCTATGATTTTTTTCCCTTTTCCTCTTTTTGTGAATGTGTACGTGTATGCTTCTGTGTGAGATCTTGTCTGTATAGTCTTGCTTCCACCATTTGTCCTAGGGCTCTATCCGTCCATGGTTTTTAAAAAAAAATTTTTTTCTTAATAATTAATTTTAATTGTAATAACTTTATTATACTTTACCTTCGTTCTTTCTTTCTTTCCTTCCTTCCTTCCCTCCTTTAGACAACGAATCACCCCAAATTCAGGAGGTGGTCTCTGAGAGCAAGATTTTTATGATTTTTCCCCCTTTACCTCTTTTTGTGAGGGTGTATGTGTATGCTTCTGTGTAAGATTTTCTCTGTATAGCTTTGCTTCCAACATTTGTCCTAAGGTTCTATCTGTCCCTTTTTTTTTTCTAAATATTTTTTAATTCAATAACTTTATTATACTTTATTTTTACTGTATCTTCTTTCTTTCTGTCTTTTTTCCTTCTTTCCCTCCCTCCTTCCTTCCTCCCTCCCTCCCTCCCTCCTTTCTTTCCTTCTTTGCTTCTTTCTTCCTTCCTTCCTTTCCTCCTTTCCTTCTTTCTTTCCTCATACTTCTACTAATTATCTCTACTTCTCCCTTTTATTCTGAGCCGTGTGGATGAAAGGTTCTTGGTGCTCCAGCCAGGAGTCAGGGCTCTGCCTCTGAGGTAGGAGAGCCAACTTCAGGACACTGGTCAACAAGAGACCTCCCAGCTCCACATAATATTCAACGGCGGAAATCTCCCAGAGACCTCCATCTTAACACCAGCACCCAGCTTCACTCAACGACCAGCAAGCCACAGTGCTGGACAACCTATGCCAAACAACTAGCAAAACAGGAACACAACCCCACCCATTAGCAGAGAGGCTGCCTAAAATCATAATAAGGCCACAGACACCCCAAAACACACCACCAGACGTGAACCTGCCCACTAGAGAGACAAGATCCAGCCTCATCCACCACAACACAGGCACTAGTCCCCTCCACCAGGAAGCCCACACA
>NW_021703774.1:37409187-37454515 GCF_005190385.1 Monodon monoceros | reverse complement strand
TCCACCACAACACAGGCACTAGTCCCCTCCACCAGGAAGCCCACACAACCCACTGAAACAACCTTAGCCACTGGAGACAGACATCAAAAACAACGGGAACTACGAACCTGCAGCCTGCAAAAAGGAGATCCCAAACACAGTAAGATAAGCAAAATGAGAAGACAGAAAAACACACAGCAGATGAAGGAGCAAGATAAAAATGCACCAGACCTAACAAATGAAGAGGAAATAGGCAGTCTACCTGAAAAAGAATTCAGAATAATGATAGTAAGGATGATCCGAAATCTTGGAAATAGAATGGACAAAATGCAAGAAACAGTTAACAAGGACCTAGAAGAAATAAAGATGAAACAAGCAGCGATGAACAACGCAATAAACGAAATTAAAAGTACTCTAGATGGGATCAATAGCAGAATAAGTGAGGCAGAAGAACGGATAAGTGACCTGGAAGATAAAATAGTGGAAATAACTACTGCAGAGCAGAATAAAGAAAAAAGAATGAAAAGAACTGAGGACAGTCTCAGAGACCTCTGGGACAACATTAAACGCACCAACATTCGAATTATAGGGGTTCCAGAAGAAGAAGAGAAAAAGAAAGGGACTGAGAAAATATTTGAAGAGATTATAGTTGAAAACTTCCCTAATATGGGAAAGGAAATAGTTAATCAAGTCCAGGAAGCACAGAGAGTCCCATACAGGATAAATCCAAGGAGAAATACGCCAAGACACATATTAATCAAACTGTCAAAAATTAAATACAAAGAAAGCATATTAAAAGCAGCAAGGGAAAAACAACAAATAACACACAAGGGAATCCCCATAAGGTTAACAGCTGATCTCTCAGCAGAAACCCTACAAGCCAGAAGGGAGTGGCAGGACATACTGAAAGTGATGAAGGAGAAAAACCTGCAACCAAGACTACTCTACCCAGCAAGGATCTCATTCAGATTTGATGGAGAAATTAAAACCTTTACAGACAAGCAAAAGCTGAGAGAGTTCAGCACCACCAAACCAGCTTTACAACAAATGCTAAAGGAACTTCTCTAGACAAGAAACACAAGAGAAGGAAAAGACCTATAATAACGAACCCAAAACAATTTAGAAAATGGGAATAGGAACATACATATCGATAATTACCTTAAATGTAAATGGACTAAATGATCCCACCAAAAGACACAGATTGGCTGAATGGATACAAAAACAAGACCCTTATATATGCTGTCTACAAGAGACCGACTTCAGACCTAGAGACACATACAGACTGAAAGTAAGGGGATGGAAAAAGATATTCCATGCAAATGGAAACCAAAAGAAAGCTGGAGTAGCAATTCTCATGTCAGACAAAATAGACTTTAAAATAAGGACTATTAAAAGAGACAAAGAAGGACACTACATAATGATCAAGGGATCGATCCAAGAAGAAGATATAACAATTGTAAATATTTATGCACCCAACATAGGAGCACCTCAATACATAAGGCAAATACTAACAGCCATAAAAGGGGAGATCGACAGTAACACACACATAGTAGGGGACTTTAACACCCCACTTTCACCCATGGACAGATCATCCAAAATGAAAATAAATAAGGAAACACAAGCTTTAAATGATACGTTAAACAAGATGGACTTGATTGATATTTATAGGACACTCCATCCAAGAACAACAGAATACACATTTTTCTCAAGCGCTCATGGAACATTCTCCAGGATAGATCATATCTTGGGTCACAAATCAAGCCTTGGTAAATTTAAGAAAATTGAAATTGTATCAAGTATCTTTTCTGACCACAACGCCATGAGACTAGATATCAATTACAGGAAAAGATCTGTAAAAAATACAAACACATGGAGACTAAACAATACACTACTTAATAATGAAGTGATCACTGAAGAAATCAAAGAGGAAATAAAAAAATACCTAGAAACAAATGACAATGGAGACACAACGACCCAAAACCTATGGGATGCAGCAAAAGCAGTTCTAAGGGGGAAGTTTATAGCAATACAAGCCCACCTTAAGAAGCAGGAAACATCTCGAATAAACAACTTAACCTTGCACCTAAAGCAATTAGAGAAAGAAGAACAAAAAAAACCCAAAGCTAGCAGAAGGAAAGAAATCATAAAGATCAGAGCAGAAATAAATGAAAAAGAAATGAAGGAAATGATAGCAAAGATCAATAAAAGTAAAAGCCGGTTCTTTGAGAAGATAAACAAAATTGATAAACCATTAACCAGACTCATCAAGAAAAAAAGGGAGAAGACTCAAATCAATAGAATTAGAAATGAAAAAGGAGAAGTAACAACTGACACTGCAGAAATACAAAGGATCATGAGAGATTACTACAAGCAACTCTATGCCAATAAAATGGACAACCTGGAAGAAATGGACAAATTCTTAGAAATGCACAACCTGCCAAGACTGAATCAGGAAGAAATAGAAAATATGAACAGACCAATCACAAGCACTGATATTGAAGCTGTGATTTAAAATCTTCCAACAAACAAAAGCCCAGGACCAGATGGCTTCACAGGTGAATTCTATCAAACGTTTAGAGAAGAGCTAACACCTATCCTTCTCAAACTCTTCCAAAACATAGCAGAGGGAGGAACACTCCCAAATTCCTTCTACGAGGCCACCATCACCTTGATACCAAAACCAGACAAGGATGTCACAAAGAAAGAAAACTACAGGCCAATATCACTGATGAACATAGATGCAAAAATCCTCAACAAAATACTAGCAAACAGAATCCAACAGCACATTAAAAGGATCATACACCATGATCAAGTGTGGTTTATTCCAGGAATGCAAGGATTCTTCAATATACGCAAATCAATCAACATGATACACCATATTAACAAACTGAAGGAGAAAAACCATATGATCATCTCAATAGATGCAGAGAAAGCTTTCGACAAAATTCAACACCCATTTATGATAAAAACCCTGCAGAAAGTAGGCATAGAGGGAACTTTCCTCAACATAATAAAGGCCATATATGACAAGCCCACAGCAAACATCATCCTCAATGGTGAAAAACTGAAAGCATTTCCACTAAGATCAGGAACAAGACAAGGTTGCCCACTCTCACCACTCTTATTCAACATAGTTTTGGAAGTTTTAGCCACAGCAATCAAAGAAGAAAAGGAAATAAAAGGAATCCAAATCGGAAAAGAAGAAGTAAAGCTGTCACTGTTTGCAGATGACATGATACTATACATAGAGAATCCTAAAGATGCTACCAGAAAACTACTAGAGCTAATCAATGAATTTGGTAAAGTAGCAGGATACAAAATTAATGCACAGAAATCTCTGGCATTCCTATATACTAATGATGAAAAATCTGAAAGTGAAATCAAGAAAACACTCCCATTTACCATTGCAACAAAAAGAATAAAATATCTAGGAATAAACCTACCTAAGGAGACAAAAGACCTGTATGCAGAAAATTATAAGACACTGATGAAAGAAATTAAAGATGATACAAATAGATGGAGAGATATACCATGTTCTTGGATTGGAAGAATCAACATTGTGAAAATGACTCTACTACCCAAAGCAATCTACAGATTCAATGCAATCCCTATCAAACTACCGCTGGCATTTTTCACAGAACTAAACAAAAAATTTCACAATTTGTATGGAAACACAAAAGACCCCAAATAGCCAAAGCAATCTTGAGAATGAAAAATGGAGCTGGAGGAATCAGGCTCCCTGACTTCAGACTATACTACAAAGCTACAGTAATCAAGACAGTATGGTACTGGCACAAAAACAGAAAGATAGCTCAATGGAACAGGATAGAAAGCCCAGAGATAAACCCATGCACATATGGACACCTTATCTTTGATAAAGGTGGCAGGAATGTATAGTGGAGAAAGGACAGCCTCTTCAATAAATGGTGCTGGGAAAACTGGACAGGTACATGTAAAAGTATGAGATTAGATCACTCCCTAACACCATACACAAAAATAAGCTCAAAATGGATTAAAGACCTAAATGTAAGGCCAGAAACTATCAAACTCTTAGAGGAAAACATAGGCAGAACACTCTATGACATAAATCACAGCAAGATCCTTTCTGACCCACCTCCTAGAGTAATGGAAATAAAAACAAAAATGAACAAATGGGACCTAATGAAACTTCAAAGCTTTTGCACAGCAAAGGAAACCATAAACAAGACCAAAAGACAACCCTCAGAATGGGAGAAAATATTTGCAAATGAAGCAACTGACAAAGGATTAATCTCCAAAATTTACAAGCAGCTCATGCAGCTCAATAACAAAAAAACAAACAACCCAATCCAAAAATGGGCAGAAGACCTAAATAGACATTTCTCCAAAGAAGATATACAGAATGCCAACAAACACATGAAAGAATGCTCAACATCATTAATCATTAGAGAAATGCAAATCAAAACTACAATGAGATATCATCTCACACCAGTCAGAATGGCCATCATCAAAAAATCTAGAAACAATAAATGCTGGAGAGGGTGTGGAGAAAAGGGAACACTCTTGCACTGCTGGTGGGAATGTGAATTGGTTCAGCCACTATGGAGAACAGTATGGAGGTTCCTTAAAAAACTACAAATAGAATTACCATATGACCCAGCAATCCCACTACTGGGCATATACCCTGAGAAAACCAAAATTCAAAGAGTCATGTACCAAAATGTTCATTGCAGCTCTATTTACAATAGCCCGGAGATGGAAACAACCTAAGTGCCCATCATCGGATGAATGGATAAAGAAGATGTGGCACATATATACAATGGAATATTACTCAGCCTTAAAAAGAAACGAAATTGAGCTATTTGTAATGAGATGGATAGACCTAGAGTCTGTCATACAGAGTGAAGTAAGTCAGAAAGAAAAAGACAAATACCGTATGCTAACACATATATATGGAATTTAAGGAAAAAAAAATGTCATGAAGAACCTAGGGGTAAGACAGGAATAAAGACGCAGACCTACTGGAGAACGGACTTGAGGATATGGGGAGGGGGAAGGGTGAGCTTTGACAGGGCGAGAGAGAGTCATGGACATATACACACTAACAAACGTAGTAAGGTAGATAGCTAGTGGGAAGCAGCCGCATGGCACAGGGATATTAGCTCGGTGCTTTGTGACAGCCTGGAGGGGTGGGATAGGGAGAGTGGGAGGGAGGGAGATGCAAGAGGGAAGACATATGGGAACATATGTATATGTATAACTGATTCACTTTGTTATAAAGCAGAAACTAACACACCATTGTAAAGCAATTATACCCCAATAAAGATGTTAAAAAATAAAAAAAATAATAAATAAAAAAAAAGAAAGATATTGGAGGATATACTTTGTCTAAATGAGGGAGAAACTCAAAGAACAAGTGTATTTCAGGAAACAGGGCTCCAACGCACAAAAGCAGCAAAAGGAATCCCCAGGATAATGGAGAAAGGAATTTCCCTGGACAACAGTTATGCAGCAGGCCTGGAAATCAACAAACCCAGATGGCGTCAGGACAGAAGACCCCAGAAAAGGCTTAAAGATAAAATTCATATATACCCAATCTCTGTGAACACATTCAAAGGACATATACGTAGCTGGGGGAGAATGTGGGAATAGATTAATGATGAATAAATAGAAAAGCAAACAAACAGACAAAAATTATTAACTTCAGGGAAACTGAAAAACTATTCAGTAAAAGAAAAATAATGATGGTAAATACCTAACTCAGATTGTCATGTAATGAAAGCATTACCTACTGAGCTAACCAGAATTGAAAATAACTATATGGGAAGGATGGGAGGGTGAGAAGTATGCATTTGTATAGTGGTGGTGGGGTATAAAAAATTAAATGATCATCTTCTAGAGGAAAAATGTAAGCAATAGCTTATTGCTGTTGTACTGGGGGAAAAAGAGACAGAATGGTGACTATGTAAGGAATTAGTGGTCGAGTTTGTTTGTTTCAAATGATACAGTGAACATTTATAATGACTTTTGGCTGCCTAGCATCTACCCTCTTGTGTTCAGGGAATTCCCCATCTTACAAGTCTTTGTAGTTGGTGCAGCCTTCCTCCTACTATAAAAGTAGACCATGCCAGACACGTGCTTCCCCAGCTTCCCTTGCACTTTACTTAGGCTCTGCCAATTAGACAGGGACACTCTGGGGGCAGTGACATTAATGGTGGCACCCAGCGGCCAGTGCTGGTGTTGACAGTATGGGCTACAGAGACGGGTGCCAGCAGTGGCTGTGATGAGGGCAGTGCTACCCTCACAGATCAGTTCTGTGGCATAGTTTGGGGTTTGATTCCTGGCTGCATGCCCTGAATTCAGCTCTCTAGCCCTCCCTGCGATTCTATGAACTACCCATTTTCCTTTTAATGCATTTGATTTTCTGCATGAATCACCCAGAGGTGGTTTTTGCTACTTCCAAGGAAGAAACTGACCGATTAAGAAACTGATACCAGGGCTTCCCTGGTGGCACAGTGGTTGAGAGTCCGCCTGCCGATGCAGGGGACACGGGTTCATGCCCCGGTCCGGGAAGATCCCACATGCCGCGGAGCGGCTGGGCCCGTGAGCCGTGGCCGCTGAGCCTGCGCGTCCGGAGCCTGTGCTCCGCAACGGGAGAGGTCACAACAGTGAGAGACCCGCGTGCCGCAAAAAAAAAAAAGAAAAGAAAGAAACTGATACAAGAGTAGCTATAGACATCATACCCTTGGTGAAAGCCAGGAAATATGGTGTGGGCTGCTTGCTTCCAACAGCCACGGAGAGCTTTAACAGGAGAGTAAGAAGAGGATGACAGGCTCACAGTCCTAAATTCTCAGCTCAAGCAATGGATTGAAATCCAGGGACCTTTTATTACTCTGCTTTTAAAAAAAATCTCATCTCCTGCAGTCACAGGTCTGCAAGAGCCAAAAGCAACCCAAAAGTTTGATCGAATTACTACATTAACTGAATTCTCACCCGTGCCTTTAATGCAAACATCAGGCACCAATCTTTAAAGGGGGGGACCCCTAAGAACTACAGTGGAGACTACCCAGAATACCCTGAACCCCCAAGCCTTAGTGAGCATCCCTTGCCAGTAGAAGCAGTCCTTCTTCCCCTGTGAGATAAGGCTGATCTGGCCTTGACTGAAGACTCCTTTAGTGAAGTCACTTGAGGGAATTCCTGTGCCAGTGAAACCCATTTTCCTCGTTCCTTCTGCCTACCACTCTTTACCAGCTAGGATGGACCCCAGCATGACCCAGGGGGCCTACTTCAAGGCTTTCACTCCAAAAGAACAGCAAGAGTTTGTCATCTTATATTGACAAAAATTGTGGACGTGGATTCTGAGGATTCTCGATGGAGGAGAAAAGAACTAATGCTACATTGGGTGGAATTATCAATATGAGTGCACTTACCAGCAACGCGGGATTCCATATGACAGCTGTAGCCGCTGGGAATGGTGCCAATCGTTTGAGAGTTTAGAAACCCAGCCACCACAACTGCCCATACTTACGGGACTGAGATGCCAGAAATTCTTTAGGAAATCATAAAGGAAGTAATAGAATCATTTCAGGAGATAAGAGTGTTCGGGTAGATTTATCACATGTGACCTGCTAACCCACCCCTAACTATGTCCCCAAGAGAGCCCAGAAGATACTCCCTTCACTAAGACTTTGAGATTATACATTAGTGAGGAGAGCAGGAACATCTCTGAAATGCGTTGCCAAGGCTGTTCTCTGTGGGCTGGGGAGGCTGTTTAGGGAAAGTGAGATCCCACCTTTCATTGTAGAGACAATGTTAAGTGATAAAGACTAAACAGCAGTGCCTTACCCTCAAGGCAAAGTGGGCGTAATTATGACAGTAAGGCATGTGGCCAGCTTGGTAGTCACAATGCTCTGACCCACAGGCATCTTTGGCGAAGGGTAACTGACCATGAGGTCCCTGGACCTTAAATCAATGGGGATTCTCATCACTTACTTTGGACAAACTTCTTCACTTACTAAGTTTCTCTGTGTCTGTTTCCCCACCTGTAATATAGGTATAGACCTACTACCTACTCATAGGACTGCTGTGAAGATTATATATGTTGATATATGTAAAGGTTTTAAGGAAATGTCTGGCACAGAGTAAGTGCTCAGTAAATGTTAGATATCATTATTACCACTACCGTTATTATTATATGAATAGCTAGGGGAAAAAAATCAAGTCTTAATGAACAGAGACCAGACCTAAGCCACCATGACAGTTATAGCTCTTCAACCTAACCCAAGGCCTGAGTCAATTCATAGATCTAGAGTCCCTTGAATGAAGGGGAGGCCAAGTTACTATGAGGGAAAAAATTCTACAACAATATCACAAGTACACAGTATGACTCATCTCTTCTTCCTAGCACTCCCTAAAGAGATGAGGTCATTTACTGGGATGACTGTGCACCCAAAAGACGTAGGTAAAATGATTCTAATCACATCGTCATTTAACTTGCCAATCTCTCAAGTATAGGAGATAGATGAGCCTTAGAGAATGACTATGCATTACTGTATATTTAATACAGTTAGGGACTCCAATTACAGACTTAGAAGGTGCTCTTCTAGCTGTAATATATTGGGGAAAATTCACACAGCCCCCGGCACCTGATTTCCAGCTCTTAACCTGGAAAATTTTTTCTCTTTCCTAATAAGAAAAAGTATCAAAAGTAGAATACTTTAACTTGGTTGGGACAGAAGGACACCTCTACAGTGTGGCCTTAGGGGTAACACTACCTCTCCAGTTCTGTGTCCCTAATTTACCTGTAGGAAACAAGTTTGTCTCTTCCCTCACGGAAGACCTGAAGTTGATTTGGTACCTTAATAGGATCATGCTAATAAGACCTATAAACCTAGAAGTTCCAGGTGTACCAGATGTAAGATACAAGCAAACCAGAAATGAAAGAGAATATAGGGTTGAGTTACCTTAGAGAAATTTCTGTGGGGGACCTTGAGATCCAAGTAAAGGACAAGTAGATCCACCTTATGCTACTTAGTCCTAATAAAGAGGTACAACTGTTAGTAAGCCTCTTGGGACTTTGGAAGCAATATATACACAGTTGGGCATGCTGCTTTGACCCATCATTTACTAGATGAACTATGCCTAACCATAGGATACCAGAAGACCATGCTACCCGAGTTGTCTTTTATCCACTGGGAGTTATCTGATCCACCTAGCCATAAAATCAGGTATGCCTGGTAGCACTCCATCATCAATGGATACACACACATATATACACATACATGTATATTCATACACACATACATATACACGTACATATATTCATACACGTACACACACACACACACACATACACACAAAGAGAGAGGATCTTGAAGTCACAAATATGTTGCAGGAAAAGGGACCTCACCTTCCCAGTATGTTGACTCCTGCTAATTGCCATCTTTGTCTCATCCCACACCTAAGGCCCCATGAGGATTTGATAAAGAAGGGAAAAAATGAGCTCTGTTCACGGATCGCTGTCTATGGTAAGCTTGGAAGTGTTGATAAGGAGATTTTGAAGAAGAGATGTGTAAGTGAACACCTTAGAATGAAGCCAATGAGAAGATTGTAACCCATGTAAATACTCAACCAAAGGGCCCTACTGCTCTCAACAACAAGGTGATGTGCCCTGTACATACCAACCAGCCTCTTTCCACAGCGATTCCAATGATTTTCAAGGGTTCCATGACCAAAGTGGCCACAGTGGCAGCAATGAAGGCTTTGCGTGGAATCAACAATACAGAATGCCCCTCACCAAAATTTCCCTATCACTGCTGCTGAGCATCTAACTTTCCAGCCTCCATACTCTGGTGTCAGGTTGATTACACTGAACCTCTTCCACCCTGGAGGGGCCAGAGAACTATTCTTATTCTGGATGTGAATTTGCTTTCCACAATGCTCATTCCAGCACTGCCATCCATGGACTTACTGACTGTCTTATTCACTGCCATGTTATCAGACCTAACACAGCTTCTGACTGGTGACCTGACTGCATCAAATGGAGTGAGACAATGAGTTACATCCATGGGATTCACTGGTCTTATGCCATCACCCAGAAGCAGCTGACCTTATAGTCTATCAATAGTTCCAGTGTGGCACCAGAGGAAAGACACTGTCTGATGACGCTGAGATGCTGTCCTTGCCTATGATGTTGAGATGCTGTCTCACGGGATGTAGAAAGTGTTCTGAACCAGCAAACTACATATGCTTTACTCATTGCTTAAATAAGTAGAGTCGGTATCCAAGAAGTAGAAGTGGGTTAATTATACCTATTAATCCACTCCTAAAATAGCTGCTTCCCATCCCTGTCAACTCTGATCTACTTGTCTAGAGGCTTAACCACCCAGCAAGGCAACGCTTCCATCTGGGGATACACAATGATTCCACTGAATCAAAAGCTAATATTATGTAGTCATTTGGGGCTCCTCATGGAACTAGGTGAACAAGCAAAGAGGGATAATGGTGTTAGCTGGCTAAATTAATCCTCACTCTCAAGGGGAAACAGAGTTACCCCTACACATTGGAGGCAGGAAGGAATACAGAGGGAACTTGTGGGCTGCTTCTCAGTATTGCTGTTTCTACTGGTTAGTTAATGGAAGACTACAGCAGCCAAACATACATAGAAGCACCTAGGGCTTAGAGCCCTCAGGAATGGAGATTTCGATCACACCACTAGGCAAAGAACCCCAAACAACAAAGGTACTGATTGAAGGCAAAGAGAACATGGAATGGAAAGTAGAGAACAAAAGTCATAAGTCCTCTGATTAGAATTAGCTCTAAAACATTTACCATTTTTCTTATTTGCTGTGCACTGTATTCGCATATAAATTTTTTTTTTCATTTCACCCAACATAGGTGTCTTTATTACCTGGACAAGAAGAATCTGTGCAGTTTGAGCCTGCCTAGCAATGCCTTTGATGGTATTAAGTAGCAGTATACTGAGGTATAACGTTGTGAGTTATGGATTACACCTGTATTGTCCAATATAGTGACTAGTGCAAATGAAGAACTGATTTGTAACTTTAACGGATTTTAATTTTATATTTAAATAGCTACATATGGCTAGTGGCTACCCTATTGGACAACACATATAAATTTTAACTAATATTCCTCTTCACTCCTAGCCCATTCCCCTGCTATTTAACATAAAGTGTGTTGGTGGTGAACTCTACAACTGAGCCCACAGTTATAGAATGTTATCATTACGACAGAACTCAAGGCGACACGGACACCCCCCTGAGAGCCTGGACTTCGACTTGGAGGCAGTTGTTGATGGGTTGTTCCTCTCTGGAGAAGGATGTGCATGTTTTGCGCTCCGTGAGGGATAGCTGTGTATCTTCTTGAAGGTCAGTCTGTGGCAAAGCACTTGAGGACCATATCTAACAAGGTCTCCTTGCTTTAACTTAAATCTTGTTTGAACTCAACAGACATGAAGAGGAGCTGGTCAGCATCCTCTTCCTGTAAATTCCTGCATCTTAACAGAATTCATCCTCCTGTTGGCCTTCAGAAATGTACAGTTACTGTCACTGTTCCCACTTGTGTCTGCCCTTCTGATGGTTTTTAGTTGGTCTCAACAGACACATAAAAAGTTACCCCCCAAACTGCTTCTATGTTCTCACTGCTGCCTTATTCTACAACCCCTGTTTATACTCCTCCAAAATGACCAAAGAGAACAATGACTTCTTAACTGCCAAATGAAACAGAATCCCTTCCAGTCCCCTCTTACTTGACCTCTCTTCAAATTCTGATCAATGGAGCACTGCTTTCTTCTTGAAACCTTCACAAAACCATTTGCTTTCTTCTTCATTTATTAATATTCCTTCTCATTTGTCACTGGATCCTCCTTTTCTACCCGTCTCTTAAATGTTGATGTTTTCTAAAGTTCTATCCTTCTAGTAAGATATGTCTAATGGAGGTGCTGGAACAGCCCCACAGCTCCACAGGGGACAGAGGTAGCCCCTTGAGGGCATGCACAACACTGACATGGGCACCACCCATAGCCCCTAAAGCTCTGTCCACTCTGTTCATGTAGCAAATCTTCCTAGAATCTGGTCTCCACCTGAGAATCTGATTATAGCAGCTCTAAGCCTCACTGGAAACTAAAGTAGAAGGGAAAAGAAACCAACATCTCGCTGAGAAGAGATAAAATACATGAGAAGAATATCTTATTTTGACATCTCTAGGAAAGTATGAAAGGGAATGAAAGAAAAGCAAATGTCACCTGTTGCCATGGAGTTCCTAAAGTCCTCTTAATTAGTGAGGCACACTTGAGCTCTGATGGCCAAGCCAGCCACCACTGCTTTTTCCATCCCCACCAGGAGAGGATTTAATACCTTCCACAGAGTTTGTGAATATCTTCACTGTTGGATTAACCAAACCAAATGAATCCCATAGTAAACAACCTCTATTTACACCCTTATTCCTGTTAACTTTGCAGTCATCACTTTTTTTTAATTGAAGTATAGTTGATTTACAATATTATATTACTTTCATGTATACGACCTGGTGATCCAATAATTTCACAGATTATACTCCATTTAAGGTTATTATAAAGTAATGGTTATATTTCCCTGTGTTTGTACAATATACCTTTGTTACTTACTCATTTTATACATAGTAGTTTGTGTCTCTTAATTCCCTACCACTATCTTGCCCTCCCCCCTTCCCTCTCCAAACTGATAACCACTAGATTGTTCTCTGTAACTGTGCATCTGTTTTTATGTGCTTATATCCATTCATTTTATTTTTCAGATTCCACAAATAAGTGATAACAGATTATTTCTCTTTGTCTAACTTACTTCACTAAAGCATAATACCCTCTAGCTCCAACCATGTTGTTGCAAATGACAAAATTTCATTCTTTTATGGTTAATATTCCATTTTATGTATATATATATATATATATATATATATACACATATATATATCACATCTTCTTTATTCATTCATCAGCTGATGGAATTTAGGTTGCTTCCATATCTTGGCTACTGTAAATAGTGCTGCTATGAACACTGGGGTGCATGTATCTTTTCGAATTAGCGTTTTCATTTTCTTCAGATATATGCCCAGGAGTGGAATTGCTGGATCATACAGTAGTTCTAGCTCTAGTTTTTTAGGAACCTCCATACTGTTTTCATAGTGGCTGCACCAATTTACATTCCCACCAACAGTGTACGAGGGTTCCCTTTTCTCCACACCCTCTCCAGCATTTGTTATTTGTAGACTTTTTAGTGATAGCCATTCTGACTGGTGTGAGGTAACAATGTCTCACTGTGATTTTGATTTGCATTTTTCTGATGATTAACTATTTTGAGCATCTTTTCATGTGCTGTTGGCTATCTGTATATCTTCTTTGGAAAAATGTCTATTCAGGCCTTCTGCTCACTTTTTAAACACGTTTTTTATGTACTGAGCTGTACAAACTGTTTATAAACTTTGGACATCAACCCCTTATCAGTCATATCATTTGCAAATATTTTATTCCATTCAATAGATTGTCTATTTTTGTTGTTGTTGTTGTTTTGCGGTACGCTGGCCTCTCCCGTTGTGAAGCACAGGCTCCGGACGCGCAGGCTCAGTGGCCATGGCTCACGGGCCCAGCCGCTCCGTGGCACGTGGGATCCTCCCAGACCGGGGCACGAACCCGCATCCCCTGCATCAGCAGGCGGACTCTCAACCACTGAGCCACCAGGGAAGCCCTATTTGTTTTGTTGATAGTTTCCTTTGCTGTGCAAAAGCTTTTAATTAGGTCCCAATTGTTTATTTTTGCTTTGGTTTCTTTTGTCTCACCCTTAAGATCCAAAACACTATTGCTACAATTTACATCAAAGATTGTTCCACCCATGTTCTCTTCTAGGAGTTTTATGATTTCTGGTCTTACAGTTAGGTCTTTAATCCACTTTGAGCTTATTTTTGTATATGGTATGTATAAAAAGCTATAATAGACTTATTATATTTAATCTGTATCCTGCAACTTCACTGAACTCATTTATTAATTCTAATAGTTTTGTGGTGGGTTTTCTACATGTAGCATCATGTCATCTGCAAACAGTGACAGTTTTACTTCTTCCCTCCCAACTTGGATGCCTCTCATTTCTTTTTCTTGCCTGATTGTTGTGGCTAGGACTTCCAATACTATGTTAAATAGAAGTGGTGAGAGTGTGCATCCTTGCTTTTTCCTGATTTTAGAGGAAAAGCTTTTAACTTTTCACTATTCAGTATGATGTTAGCAGCAGGTTAGTCATAAATGGCCTTTATTATGTTGAGATATTTATGTTCCCTCTATAACACTTTGATGAGCGTTTTCATCATGAATGGGTGTTGAATTTCGTCAAATGCTTTTTCTGCATCTTTTGAGATGATCATGTAATTTGTATCCTTCCTTTTGTTAATGTGGTGTATCACATTGATTGATTTGCATATGTTGAACCATCCTTCCATTCCTGGAATAAATTCCACTTGATCATGGTGTATGATCCTTTTTATATATTGTTGGATTCAGTTTACTAATATGTTGTTGAGGATTTTTGCATCTCTGTTCATCAAAGATATTAGCCTGTAATTTTCCTGTTTTGAATTGTCCTTGTCTGGTTTTTGTATCAGGGTAATGGTGGGATCACCAAATGTATTTGGGAGTGGCCCTCACCCCTTCATTTTTTTGGAATAGTTTGAGAAAGATAGGTACTAAGTTCTTCTTTATATGTTTGGTAGAATTCCACTGTGAAGCTGTCTGGTCCTGGACTTTAGTTTGCTGGGAGTTTTTTTATTACAGATTCAGTTTAATTACTAGTCATCAGTCTGTTCAGATTGTCTATTTCTTCCTGATTCAGCTGCAGAAGGTCTATGTGTCTAGAAAGTTGTCCATCTCTTCTAGGTTGTCCAATTTGTTGCCAAATAATGGTTCATAGTATTCTCTTATAATTTTTTGTGGTACAGTTGTTATTTCTCCTTTCATTTTATTTTTTAAATTTTGTTCTTCTCTCTTTTCTTCTTGATAAGCCTGACAAAAGGTTTACCAATTTTATTTATCTTTAAAAAAAACAGCTCTTGGTTTCCTTGATCTTTTCTAACAGTTTTCGGTCTGTATTTTATTTATTTCTTTTCTGTCTTTAATTTTTCCTCTTTCCTGCTGACTTTGGGCTTTTTTCATTGTTCTTTTTCTAATTTGTTAGATGGTAGGTTAGGGTATTTGAGATTTTTCTTACTTCTTGAGGTAGGCCTGTATCTCTGTACACATCCCTCTTAAAATGATTTTTGCTGCATTCCATAGGTTTTGGAAAGATGTGTTTCCATTTTCATTTGTCTTGAGGTATTTTCTGATTTCCTCTTTGCTTTCTTCACTGACCCATTAGTTTTTCAGTTTCATGTGTTTGTGTTTTTCCCATTTTTCTTCCTATAACTGATTTCAATTATAGTTTCATACCATTGTGGTCAGAAAAAAATGCCTGATATAATTTTTATCCTTTTAAATTTGTTGAGACATGTTTTGTGACCTAGAATGTGGTCTATCTTAGAGAATGTTCCATGTACACTTGAAAAGAATGTGTTTCTTCTGTTTGGGGATGGAATGTCCTGTAGATATCTATTAAGTCCAACTGATCTAATACGTCATTTAAGGCCAATGTTTCCTTACTGATTTTCTTTCTGGGTGATCTGTCTATAGATGTCAGTGGGGTGTTAAAGTCCCCTGCTATCGAAGATTACTGTAAATTTCTCCCTTTATGTCTGTTAATATTTGCTTTATATATTTAGATGCTCCTTATTGAGTACATATATGATAAGGAGTGTTATATACTCTTCTTATATTGATACCTTTATCATTATAGAATGCCCTTCTTTGTCTTTTGTTATAAACTTTGTTTTAAATCTATGTTGTCTGATATGAGCATTGCTACCCCCACTTTCTTGTCATTTCTTTTTGCATGAAATATCTTTTTCCATCCCCTCGCTTTAATCTGTGTGTGTCTTTAGATCTGAAGTGAGTCTCTTGTAAGTAGCATATAAATGGGTCTTGTTTTTTAATCCAATCAGCCACCATATATCTTTTGATTAGAAACTGACATTTAAAGTGATTACTGATAGGTATGTACTTATTGCCATTTTGTTACCTGTTTTCTGGTTGTTTTTGTAGGCCTTCTCTGTTCTTCTTTTAGTTTCTTTCCTTGTGATTTGATGATTTTCTTTTATGGTATGCTTGTGTTCCTTTCTCTAGTTTTTGTTATCTATTGTAGGTTTTTGATTTGTGGTTACCATGGTGTTCATAAATGTTGACCTATAACTGTATCTGCTTGTTTTAAACTGGTAGTCATTTAATTTCAAATACATTCTAAAAGATCTACCTTTTTTACTCCCCTCCCCCATTTTGTGTTTTTGATGTCATATTTTACATCTTCATGTTTATCCCTTTACTATTTATTGTGGTTGTAGTTGATTTTAAAATTTTTTGTCTTTTAATCTTTGTACTAGCTTATTTAAGTAGTTGATCCTCAGCCCTTAACATATATTCGCCTTTACTATAGAGTGGGATTTTCCCCTCATCTACTGATCCTTGCTATAGCCTTTTCTTTTCCATTTAGATAAGATGCTTTAACATTTCTTTTAGGGTAGGTTTAGTATTGATGAACTTTTAGTTTTTGCTTTATCTGAGAAGTTCTTTATCTCTCCTTCCATTCTAAATGATAATCTTGCTGGGTAGATTATCCTATGTTGCAGGTTTTTTCCTTTCAGCATTTTAAACATATCATGCCACTCCCTTCTAGCCTGCAAAGTTTCTGTAGAAAATTCAGCTGACAACATTATGGGGGTTCCCCTGTATATGACTCTTTGTTCTTCTCTTGCTGCCTTTAGAATTCTCTCTTTAACTTTTGCCATTGGTGCACTTGATGTTGTTCAAGAGGTCCCTTAAACCGTTATCATTTTTTTTAATTTGCTTTTCTTTTTGCTGTTCTGATTGAGTGACTTCCATTATTCTATCTTCCAGATCACTTGTGCATTCTTCTGTATCACCTGGTCTGCTATTAAGTCCTTCTAATATGTTTTTTCATTTCAGTTATTGTATTCTTCAGTTCTGACTGGTTCTTTTTTATATTTTCTAGTTCCTTGTTAAAATTCTCACTGTGTTCGTCTATTCTTTTCCCTATATCAGTTAACATTCTTTTTATTAATGCTTTGAATTCTTTACAGGGTAAATTATTTATTTTTGTTTCATTAGTTGTTTTCTCAGGGGTTTTCTCTTGTTTTTACAATTGAAACAAATTCTTCTGTCTTCTCATTTTGCTTAACTTTCTCTGTCTGTATGAAATTAGGTGAAATAGTTACCTATTCCAGTCTTGAAGGTGTGCTCTTGTGTGGGAGTCTCCCTATACAGTCTGCATGTGCCCAGTGCCTGAGTCTGACAGTGGGAGAGCTGGATCTGATGTGAGCAGGAGTCATGTCTTTCCCCAGGGTGTGCTGGCAGCTATCACCTTGGTAGGAGATGGGGCTGGAGATGGAGCAGATAGGGACAGAGCCAGGTGTGAGCTGGGGCTTCTCCTCTGCTCAGTGGCCACCACCACCCTACAAGGGGCAGGGGTGGGCCCCAAGCTGCTGGAGCAGAAGCTCTGAGGGTTGGGTCCAAGATGGTTCCATTCCCTTTAAGTGTGTGCTCTCCCCACTCCTAGCACTGGCACCCCTGCCCCAGAGCAGAGCAGTGCTGGAGCAAGAGGGCCTGGAGCAGGGGCTGGAGCAGGCGCTCAGCATGGGCCAGGGCTCAGGCTGTGGCAGCCCTGGCCCTAGAGTCCAAGACGACTTCTGATGCACTGCCTCCATAAGGACCAGTACAGCTGTCCCCACCCTGTTCAGATGTCATTCCGGGTCCAAGCAGGCTGTATCCCTCACAACTGAGTACTCCGCTCAGCTGCAACAGCCCTTACCCTAGTGTGGAGCTGTATCACGAAGCAAGTGGGGCCAGAGTGGACACTCAGTGCAGGCTGGCATGCATGCGAGGGTGGTCACAGAAAACCAGCCAGAGTCCCATGCAGTTTCAATCTACTTTCTCCACCTTGTTCCCAGGAGTAAGCAAGTGTGTGCATGCTCTTCCTGAGAGGAGTCTAGGTTTCTTACAGTCCTCCTGTTAGTCCCACTGGCTTTCTAACCAGCTAAGGAGACTTGTCTTCCTGGTGTTGGACCCCAGTACTGCGACATCCAACATGTGGCTCAAACCTCTCACTTCCAAGGGAGGACCTCCACCTCTGTAATCCCCTCCTCTTCTGAGTCCCCTCCCAGGGGCACAGGTCCCAAACCTAATCGCTTCTATTCCCTTCCTACCCCACTCCATGTGGATCTTTCTTACAGCCTTGGTTGTGCAAGAGTCTTTCCGCCAGTCTCCAGTTAGTTTTCAGTGAGAATTGCTCTGCATGTAGATGTATTTTGGATGTTTTCATGGGGGGAGGTGAGCTCTGTGTCCTCCTACTCCACCATCTTCATTTGAATCTGCACTTATCACTTTTTGGATGAGCTCCCTTTGGCACCTTATGCAGAATGTTGAATTGATCACTGGTTTGAATGTCTGATCACTCACATTCACTAGGCAGAATTCCTATAAGATTTATTTTGTTCACCTGAACGTGTATGTGAGTACCATTAAGCAACTGTGCAGTGCACTCTTCTTTAGTGAGCAGTGAGGGGGACAGACACCAAAGGTAGTGGCACAATTCCTTCTCCAAAGCAGCTTTCACCCTACTTAGTGGTGCTCAGAGGGAGTCATCTCTGGGCAGAGTAGAATGTTACTCAGTCCTGAGATCCTTGGAGGTGAAAACCCAGTTGTATATCTTCTCGCATGTGAGACAAAGAGGCACCTTTTATTCTGTCTGCACTGCTGCCTCACACTCAACTGCAACTTTAGAGTGGGAAGAAAAGGCCACCACAGAAGAAGGCAGAGCCCTTTCATCAAGAGAATAAAAGCCTAACAGAATTAAAAAAATAAAAGTATTTCTTTGCTATGTCAGAAGGAAATCATAAATTGCAGACCAGGGCCCAAGGGCCTTTGTAAGCCTTACACTCCCTGATGCTTATTTTCTTTATCTCTCTGAACATCCCAAGAGGGATTAGCCCCCAAACCCTGAAGCTGGGGAAATCCTGTGCATAAAGAAAGGGGATGCTTGTCAGGCTCTACTCCAATCCCACGGCAGCCAGGAGGAAGGGAAACCCCGAGGAGAGACACAGGGGTGGCAGGTCTGCCACAAGAAAGTGAGAAGCAGGCCAGGCCATCTGAGCTTCCTTGACAGGGAGACAGAACACAACAGGCATTATCATTTAACACCATTAAAGCAGCATATTAGCTTCTGCCTCTATTTTCTCACTTCTGATTATTCTACTACCCTGGTTTATACTCCTTAACAATGACCAAGTCAACAACAAAAAAAGTCAAACATGGCCAAAGTCAACAATGACTCTCAGAATGAAACACTCTCTTCAGTCCCCTCTTCCTTGGCCTCTCTTCAACCTCTGATAAATTGAGCCTCCTTTTCTTATCGAAACCTTCGCAAATCCATCTGCTTCCTCCTTCATTTGTTAATATTCATTCTCACTTGTTGCTGGCTCTTCCTTTTCTGCCTGCCTCTGAAATGTTGGCATTCCTTCAAGTTCTATAGTTGGCCCTCCTTTATTCTCACTCCACACATTTTTCTAGGAAATCCCTTTACTCTCATGGACTCAACTACCACATATACGTGATGGCTTTCAAATGTCTGTCTGCACCCCCAATCCCTCTCCTGAGCTCCAGTGCCATCTAACTGTAGCAGAGATGTCTCCACCTGGATGTTCAGTTTTAAGCATAACTTGTCAAAAACTGGACTCTTTATTCTTCCCTAAAACCTGCTCCCAGTCCTCCTATATTCCCTGCTCTTGGTGAATGGAAGTGTCAATCATCACCTAAACTCTAAATCAGAAGATTCCCTAGATCTTCCCTCTCTCATCTTCCCTGTCTCATTGGTGAGCAGAGCCTATTGACTGTACCTCCATCCCTCTCATCACTCCCTTCTTCTCCAACCTCCCTGCTTCACTCAAGTCTTCATCACCTTGCTCCTGACTGAGTCTAATGTTCCATCATGTAAAGCACTGTCTGGCTCTTTAATATTTGTTGAATAAAGACATGGACCTTTTTCTATTCAGATTTTCCTATTTCTAGTTTTACTCCACTCTGATTCATATTCCACACTGCAAGCAGAATATTTCTAAACCCCAAATCTAATACTGTTTCCTCTCCCCTTAAATACTTTGTGGTTTTCACTCTTTGGGTATTTAAGTTACTTAAACTATATAAATACGTCCATGGGTCCCTATCACCTAAAAGGTAGAACAAATCCTCCTTAGCATGCTCCAGAAGCTCTTCCTAATAAAAACCCTTCATGTCTTTCTGGCAGAATCTCTCACTATACCTTAGACTCCGCGTCCAGCTCTCCTTATAACTCACAGTTCTCTGAGTACAGCAGAGTAACCCATACCAAGCAGGACCTTTATTTAAGCTGCAGTCCAACCCCTCTCCCTCAGCCCTGTCCATATGTTCTTCTTAACAAGGACTGTCCTCCTTGTTAAGACAAACTACTTTACCAGAGCTTAATCTACTGGGATTTTATCAGAGCTTTACCAACTTGGGGGAAGGAAAATTCCCAACTCTAGTCTGCTATATAGCCTTCCACATGAATGGAAAAAATACCCAACTCCAGTACCCCCTAGTCATCCTATACTACCAAAGAGGATAGGGGGAAAAAAATCTGAGACTCATTTGTGAAGTTCACATCACAGGGGCATAGACTCACTGAAAGTCTGAGACCTAATCACAGAACTAAAGAACACTTCCCCTCTCCCAACACCTTATATACTAAAGTTCTTTTTACTCAGCACATCATGTCCACCTTCCCAAAAATCATTACAAAGCATGCTAAAAGGCAAAAAAACAAAACAAAACAAAACAAAAACACAGACAAAGCAGCAGAACCAGACCTAGATATGGCAGGGATGTAGGAATTATCGAATTGGGGATTTAAAACAACTATGATTAATATATGAAGAGCTTTAACGGAAAAGGTAGACAACATGCAGGAATAGATGGATAATGTAAGCAGAGAGATGGAAACGCTAAGAATCAAAGAAATGCTAGAGCTCAAAAACACTGAACAGAGATGAAGAAAGCCTTTGAAGAGCTTATCAGTAGACTGCATACAGCTGAGGGAAAAACCTCTGAGCTTGAGGATTTGTCAATAAAAACATCTAAACATGAAAAGCAAATATAAAAAAGACTGAAGGAAAAAAAACACAGAACGGAGTACCCAAGAACTGTGTGACAATTAGAAAAGGTGTAACGTAAATGTAATGGGAATACCAGAAGGAGAAGAACAGAAGCAATATTTGAAGCAATAATGACTAAGAATTTCCCCAAATTAACATGAGACACCAAACCAAAGATCCAGGAGCTCAGGGAACACCAAGCAGGACAAATGCCCCCAAAACTGCACCTATGCGTATCATATTCAAACTTCAGAAAACCGAAGGCAAAGAAAAAATACTGAAAGAAGCAAGGTGGTGGAGGTGGGAAACATCTAACCTGTAGAGGAACAAAGACAAGAATTACCTGCCGCTTCTCCTAGAAACGTGCAAGCAAAGAGAGTAGAAGAAAACATTTAAAGTACTGAGAGGAGAAAAAACAACCACCTAGAACGCTGTGGTCCTGTGAAAGTATCCTTCAAAAGTGAATGAGAAATAAAGCCTTCCTCAGACAAACAAAAATGGTGGCATTTGTTTCCAGTAGACTTGACTTGCAGGGAATGTTAAAAGAAATTCTTCAGAGAGAAGGAAAATGATATAGGTTAGAAACTTGGATCTATATAAAGAAGGGAAGAGCTAATAAATGAAGGTAAAATAAAACCTTTGCTAATTCTTTTCTATTCTTGATCTAACAAAAAACAGTTTGTTCAAAATCATAAAAGCAACAATGTATTTACCACTACAGTTTATATATAAGTAAAATGAACGATAGTAATTACACGAACGACAGGAGGGAGGAATTAGGAATATTTTATTATAAGGAACAATCAGGAATATTTTAAGGTACTTGCAGTACCTGTTAAGTGATATTGTGTTATCTGAAAATAGATTCAGAGTAGTTGCAAATGTATACTGCCAATTTTACGGCAACTCCTAAGAAAGTTAAAAAAGAGGTATACTTGATATGCTAAGAAAATAAAGAAAATGGAATGATATAAAATGTTTAATTAAAAACAAAAAAGGCAAACAAAGAATGAAACATAAAAATAGGAACAAAAATCAAGGGCGATGAATAGAAAAGAGTAACGAACATGATAGATAATAATCCAATCATATCAATAATCACTTTAAACATCAATGGTCTAAATATATCCATTAAAAGATAGAGATTATCAGAGTGGATCAAAAAATAGGACCCGGGCTTCCCTGGTGGCGCAGTGGTTGAGAGTCCGCCTGCCGATTCAGGGGACACGGGTTCGTGCCCCGGTCCGGGAAGATCCCACATGCCGCGGAGTGGCTGGGCCCGTGAGCCATGGCTGCTGAGCCTGCGCGTCCGGAGCCTGTTGCTCCGCAACGGGAGAGGCCACAACAGTGAGAGGCCCGCGTACCGCAAAAAAAAAAAAAAAAAAAAATAGGACCCAACCATATATTGCCTAAAAGAAACCCACTTGAAATATAAAGATACAGTTAAGTTAAAAGTAAAGGCATAGAGAAAGATATACCATACTAAGACTAATCAAAGCTGGAGTAGATATATTTCAGACACATCAGACCTCCAAGCAAGGAAAATTATCAGAGATAAAAAGGGGCATTACATAATGATAAAGGGGTCACTTCTCTAAAAAGACATAATAATATATAATACGTATGTGTATAACAACAGAGGGTCAAAATATGTGAGGCAAAAACTGATAGAAAAGCAAGGAGAAACAGATGAATCCAACTATTGTAATTAGAGATTTCACCACCCCTCTAACAGAAATGGACAGATTTATCAGGCAGAAAATCAGTACGGACATGATTGAACTCAACAGCACCATCGGTCAAGTGGATATAATTGACATCTATAGGCTATTTTATCCAGCAACAGAACACACAGTCTTCTCAAGCTCACATGGAACATTCTCCAAGACAGACCACATTCTGGACCATATAACACACCTAAATAAATTTAAGAAAACAGAAATCATACAATGTCTGCTCTCAGATAATAATGGATAATAATCGAATTAAATTAGAAATCAACAATATATAGCTAGGAAATCTCAAAATACTTGGAGATTAAACAGGAAAAAAGGCAAGGATGTCACCACTCCTTTTCAATATCATACTGGAAGTCTTAGCTAATTCAATAAAAGAAGAAAATGAAACAAAAAACATATACTTTGGGAAGGAAAAAATTACTTTTCCTTGCAGATGACATGATTGTCTATGTAGAAAATCCCAAAGAAACAACAACAACAAAAATCTCCTGGAATAAGAAATTGTAGCAAGGTTGTACAAAATAAGGTTAATATAGTAAAGTCAATCACTTTTCTATTTACCAGCAATAAACAAGTGGAATTTGAAACTAAAAACAATACCATTTACATTAGTAACCCCCCCCAAAAAAATTCAGGTATAAATATAAATATAACAAAATATGTGCAAGTTATATATGAGGAAAACTAAAAAAGTCTGATGAAAGAAATCAGAGAAGAACTAAATAAATGGAAAGACAGCCATGTTCATGGATAGAAAGACTCAAGATAACAAGATATCAATTCTTCCATACTCCATCTATAGATTCAATGCAATCCAAATCAAAATCCTAGCAAGTTATTTAGTGGATATCGACAAACTGATTCTAAAGTTTATATGGAGAGGAAAAAGACCCAGAATAACCAGTACAACATTGGAGAAGAAGAAGAAAGTCAAAGGCCTGCCACTATCTGACTTCAAGACTTACTTTAAAGCTACATTAATCAGGACAGTGTGACACTGGTGAAAGAATAAACAAAAAGATCAATGGCACAAAACAGAGCCAAGAAATAGACTCATAAATAAAGTCGACCAATCTCTGACAAAGGAGCAAAGGCAACATAATGGAGCAACGACAGTCTTTTTAACAAATGGTGCTGGAAGAAATTCATGTCTAATTTCTTACACCCTTCACAAAAATTAACTCGAAATAGATCATAGACCTAAACATAAAACACACAACTCTAAAACTCTTAGAAGATGACACAGGAGAAAACCTAGGTGACCTTGGGGATGGTGGATTTTTTAGATACAACACCAAATGCACGATCCATGGAAGAAATAATTGATAAGCTGGATTTCATTAAAATTAAAAACTTTTGCTCTGTTAAAGGCACTGTCAAGAGAAAGAGAAGATAAGCCACAGACTGGGAGAAAATATTTGCGGAAGACACACCTGATAAAGGACTGTTATACTGGCAAGTATGTGCAGTAGCAGGCACTCATAACTTGCAGGTAAGGAAAAAAGAAAAAAAAGCCAGCTTGAAAAACGTCAGTTTGAGAGTTTCTTACGAAAATAAACATTTTCTTACCATATAATCACTCCAAAGGAGTTGAAAACTTATGGCCACATAAAACTCTGCACGTGCATATCTATAGCAAATTATTCATAATTGCAAAACTTAGAATCAACTGAGATGTACTTCAGTAGACAAACAGATAAATGAACTGTGGAACATCCAGACCATGTAATATTATTCAGCACTAAAAACGAATGATCTATCAAACCATAAAAAGACATGGAGGAACCTTAGATGCATATCACTAAGTGAAAGACGTCAATCTGAAAAAACTACATACCGTATGATTCCAACTATACAACAACATTCTGGAAAATGTAAAACTATGGAGATGGTAAAAAGATCAGTGGTTGCCAGGGATTAAAGGGGAGAGAGGGATGAATAGAGCACAGAGAATTTTTAGGGCTGTGAAACTACTCTGTCTCATATTATAGGAGTGGATACACGTCATTACACATCCGTCAAAACCCACAGACTGTACAACACTGAGTAAATCCTAATATAAAGATGGACTTCGGGTGATAATGACGTGTCACTGTAGGTTTATCAATTGTAACAAATGTACCACACTGGTGGGAACGTTGATACTGGCGGAGGCTGTGCACGTGTGGGGCAGGGGATATATGGGAAATCTCTGTACTTTGCTCTCAGTTTTGCTATAAATCCAAAATCGCTCTAAAAATAAAGTCTATTTAAAAAAAAAAGATTTTATAAAAAGGGAATGATAAACCCAAAAGTCAGGTTATCTTTGTGGAGGGAGTGAAAGGAGGTGATGGAGTTATTATGGGTGCAAACAAAGGGCTTGTAGGATTCTGGTTAGCTCTTAAGCTGAGTGGTTGGCACCCAAATGGACCCCTAATGACTTTTCTTTGTCGCTGGATTTACCACCCTTAGTGCTGACCTTAGGAGTAATAGCTGCCTGAGATAACTTTTCCTTTTCGTTTAAACCCCATTTTCAGTTTTGCTTTCCAGTTTTCATAGTTAAAATCACCCAAACGGATACAATCTCTTAATTTGGATGTAGTACAACTGGGCTATGATTTAGCATAAGCCATCACTTAATCCTATTTTGTTTGCCTAAGTGTATCATTAAAGCCTTAGATTATTAGTTACCCCCAAGTATGAAAAAAGATTTTGTCTGGGAAGAACAGACTGTCATTAAAACAACTCAGCATTTTTCCAGTCCTAAGAGGCATCTTCCTTGAAAACATTCTGATTAAGCATGTGTGATAACAAGGGCAATCAAGATCTTTTTTTTTAAATCTATAAATCACCAAACAGATAAGGAGTCAGGCTATTACTCTTGCCCTCGGCAGGGAGCTTAATCTGGCCGGAAGATCACTCATTTCCCATTGGAGCCACAGGCTGGAGGTCAGACCACGGGGCTGAATTTCAGTTCTTGAAAGGAGTGCAAAGAAATGAAAAGATTTCGTTCAGAAAGGAGCATGTTCTCTGATGTTTCGGCCAGAGGAATAAAGAATGATAGCATCTCCACAGAAAAGCCTTATACTGGAGACTGTGTCCTGCTAAGGAAATAAGACCTCCAGCCCACCTACCTGCAGACAGAAAGAAATGGGCAAACAAGAAAAAGGGGCCAACAGAGGGGCCTACATAAGAACACACCATTAATTCTATCTATCAGACATTTTACGAGGTAAGCTCTTCACCTTCATGGTTTCACTTAATCCTCCAAACAACCCTGCAAAGGTGAGTCTGCTCATTTGACAGGTGAACGTGCAGACAGCGGTAGCAAGCTGCCAAAGATTGCCCACTAGCGACTGGTGGAGCCGAGGTTCAAGCCTATGTCTGGCTGTGAATGGATAAAGAAGATGTAGTACATATAGACAATGGAATATTACTCAGCCATAAAAAAGAATGAAATAATGCCATTCGCACCAACATGGATGGACTTAGATTTTATCATATTACGTGAAGTAAGCCAAACAGAGAAAGACAAATACCATATGGTATCACTTATATGTGGAATCTAAAAAAATGATACGAATGAACTTATTTACAAGACAGAAATAGACCCACAGACATAGAAAAGAAACTTATGGGTACCAAAGGGGAAAGCTGGGGGTGGGGGGAGGGATAAATTAGGAGTTTGGGATTAACAGATACACACTACTATATATAAAACAGATAACCAACAAGGTCCTACTGTATAGCACACGGAACTGTTCTCAATATTTTGTAATAACCTATAAGGGAAGAGAATCTGAAAAAGAATATATATATATATATACACACACACATATGCACATATGTGTGTATGTATATATATATACACATATATGTATATATAACTGAATCACTTGCTGTACACCTGAAACTAACACAACATTGTAAATCAACTACACTTCAATATAAAAAAAAAAATACTGTATCTGTCTGACTCTAAAGCTCATGCTCTTTGCTTTATATCATACAGGAAAACAACAAGGATTACTGCAGAACTCGGTCTTAAAGCATTACCTCTTAGCAGGGGCTACAAGGCTGCACCCAGCATCTCTTGCCTTCTCCTGTCAAGTGCAATGCTGGCCATACCAGGAAGATGCGGACCCAGCTGAACTTAGCAGGATTCCATTAGGAAGAGGGATTGCTACCATCCTTGGTTCCAAGACCACCAAGCCTGACCCTCACCTCTGTCAGCCACCTCACACATGCGTCACCTCGGCCACAAGAGGAACAAGGTGAAAAAAAGGAGGGTTTGCTCAAGGCAACTACACCCCTGTCTGCCCCTGTCCAGCTTCGCCGTGAAGCTACCTCTCTCGATGCTTGTTCTACCGCCAGTGATTTCCACCATTACCTAAGGTCCAACATGAGACGGCCCTCAGGAGGGAGGTGCTGCTGTAGATGGCGTGCATGTACATAAAATGAATCATCAGCTCCGCCAGCCACCAACAGGAGAGGAGGCGGCCCAGCCCCCGGGCAAGGATGGAAAGGCTGGCCTTGGGCGAGCCCTGCTCCTGCCGCTGCATCTAGAGTAGAAACAGAAGAAGTCATTAGATGGCACCTCCATTTTTTTTTTTTTTTAAAGAAGATGTTGGGGGTAGGAGTTTATTAATTAATTTATTTTTGCTGTGTTGGGTCTTCGTTTATGTGCGAGGGCTTTCTCTAGTTGTGGCGAGCAGGGGCCACTCTTCATCGCGGTGTGCGGGCCTCTCACTGTCGTGGCCTCTCTTGTTGTGGAGCACAGGCTCCAGACGCGCAGGCTCAGTAGCTGTGGCTCATGGGCCTAGTTGCTCCGCGGCATGTGGGATCCTCCCAGACCAGGGCTCGAACCCGTGTCCCATGCATTAGCAGGCAGATTCTCAACCACTGCGCCACCATTTTTAAAACCTTTCAGAGTCCCCTAGACACGTTTTTATAAATTTTCATTTTCGCTGTATCTTCTAAGGGAGGGCTGGTTTAGTTTGCCTTGGGAACACTCGGCGTTCTCGGGTAAAAAAAAACATGTCCGACAAATACCATATGATATCACATATGTGTGGAATCTAAAAATTATGAGACAAATGAACTTATTTACAAAACAGAAATAGACCCACAGACATAGAAAGGAAACTTACGGTGACCAAAGGGAAAAGGGAGTAGGGATAAATTGGGAGTTTGGGATTAACAGATACACACTACTATATATAAAATAGATAACAAACAAGGACCTACGGTAGACACAGTAATATATTACAAGATGTTCAATATCTTGTAATAACCTATAATGGAAAAGAACCTAAAAAAGAATAGATAGATAACTGAATCACTTTGCTGTACAACTGAAACTAACAGAACATTGTAAATCAACTATATTTCAATAAAAAAAAACTTTTTTAAGTCATGTCCAAGCTAGAAAACTCTGTCCAAGAGCAAGAAAAGGGTAGAGGCCACAAGCTAGCCCAGTGCCGAGAACCAAGAAGGGGTTCCGCATCCCTTCACCCCAGCAGCAGCCCTGCCAAAACCCAGGATGGAGGGCAGTTCCTGATGTATCCTAGACAAACACAGAAAAACAAGAGAGCGCGTATAAGTTTTCCGGATCTTACACTGACACGATTTTATTAGACTGAAGGCTGCCTGGAAATGCAGAGGTGAAGTGACGGCCTTAATTATGAAGTTGTATCTGCACACATTATCTGGCAGAGGATATGGACTTGGTTCAGCAAGGGCTTGACAATTAGGGCTCCAGACACTACATGAACAAGAGAGGCCCATCCCTAGGGGAAGGTGATCCTGACATGCTTCTTTAACTTCTCCTCTCCTCTAACCATCAAGGCGCAGTGGGTCCCACGGCAGCCAGGAGGGGCGGCAGGCACTGCCCTTGGAGGTGATGGGCTATCTACACTCCAAGGAGTTAATTTCTATTCCATTCTTGAGCATCTATTCTACCACGGTCTCAAACGGGCCTCTTACAGCAAGAAACCAGACCAAGAAATTATACGCCCAGGAAAGCTGTTGTTTTAAATTTTTTAATGTAAGTTGATCAAATTAACAGGAATTTCCTTTCATTTTCTTCAGTTCACCTCAGAAAGATATTTATTAGGAAACAAAAGTAACTGCTTTGAAGGATCCACCCAGCCAAGTTTGACAGGGGAAGCGCTAGCTGGGAAGGTTATCCAGGAAGGAAGGCGGGACACAGGGGAATTTGCAGTCATGCAGGGATCACAGCTCACTGCAATTATAGCCGCAGCACAGGGACCCAATGCAGACCCCTTTCCCTCCCTAGGCATAACTGAGGGTGGTTTTCATATGAATCCTTACGTCAAGCGTGCATGCTACAAAGTCTGGAGCAGAGCATCGACAAGCCAGTGGATGGAGAAATCCTCAGTGAGAGACCCCCTACCTGCCCGATCCCTTGTGTCTGCATTATATAATTGAGAAGAAAAAGGAAATAACCCAAACTTCCAACAGTATGGGCTTGGGGCTTGGTTAAATGCATGAGTGCGCCTCAATCTTATGTAGCCGTGCAAACTATTTTTTGATATAAATGTGCATAAATAAAGAAAGGCTGGAGACACAGACACCAAAATGGCAGCAGTGATGGTAATCTTTGGATACTAAGATTCTTGTTATTTTTTAACTATTATTATTTTTGTAATCAGGGCAAAAAGTAATGTAACTTTACGATATCGTGAAGACTTTTGTCCTCTCTGTTAAAGAGGAAAGCCCTCTGTTTCTGCAGCCTTCTTGTAAAAAATGCCGAGTCTCAGGACCTCCCCAGGGGAGCCCAGCCAGCATCCTCTCTATGAACAAGCAAGCCTGTCTCTCTTTTGTGCTACCCATCTTTATTTTTCCTTACCTTCCCACCTCACTCGGAGACTTTCTTAGTTACACACTTAGTTGCCCTTTGTTCATTCTCAATCCTTTTTCAGCTCTCTAAAGCAAACTCATTTTGACCAAATGACCATCAGCAAATGAAGAAACAATTACGAATACAGTGTCCATTAGTCTATGGAGGCTAGAACAGTTCACACCAAGGCAACTGGGGAAGCTAAGACATGAAGAGGCACCTAAAACCATTCCAGACCAACAGAAGGGGCCTTTCTTGGTGCCAGACTCTTGGAGGAAAGCAGATTCCCTGAATGAATGTGATAACGACCTCAAAAGCAGTGCTGACAAAAGACAATCTTTGCACAACTGTCTCCAGTGTTCCCAAATAAGCAACTATGCACATGGCCTGCAGGCCCCTGAGCAGTTGCCTAACCCCAAGCTCAGGTCCCCTGAAGACCAGAACCGCACCCGAGGCCTTGGAGCATCACTGGGTGTGCAGCCCCATCCCAGGGAGAGGAGAAGCATCTAGAAAGGAGGGAAGCCACTGTGAGATCAGAACAAACTGCCACGCCAGGCCATCAGGAAAATAAGTCTGTCCGATCACCTCCAGCTCCAGGCGACCACATCTTAAGGTCAGTCCAGAGGCCCTCCTTTCCTTCCCCAAACAATGCGCGGTCTAAAATGACACGAGTATCTGTAATTAAGAAGAAACATGAGATGCATTTTGTGACTGACTGGCCTTCCAATAATGACTTCCCTACTTTCCCCAGGGCCAAACTCGCTCTCCAGGTTTAAAAAGGCATACTTATGGGCTTCCCTGGTGGCGCAGTGGTTGGGAGCCCGCCTGCCGACGCAGGGGACACGGGTTCGTGCCCCGGTCCGGGAGGATCCCACATGCTGTGGAGCGGCTGGGCCCGTGAGCCATGGACGCTGGGCCTGTGCGTCCAGAGCCAGTGCTCTGCAGTGGGAGAGGCCACAACAGTGAGAGGCCCGTGTAGCAGAAAAAAAAAAAAAAAAAAAGGCATACTTATGTGTCACCACTGGACCAGAAGGGCTGGACTTTTCTCTGCAATGCTCCCTTTTTGATGCTGGAGGCACTTTTCTCTGCAATGCTCCCTTTTTGATGCTGGATGCCTCCCCATCCAGAGTAAGAGAAACGTCTATTCCTTAATTGCACAAGTAAACACAGCAGAAGGAAAACAATCCAATTTTTCATTCTATTCGCTTTTACTTAAAAACATGGTTATTAGTCTTTCTTCAGAGTTGTGCTGTTATTACAGCCCATTTATATTTGTCCCTTGTCAATTCATCAGCAGGAAAAGACACACGATACACAGCTCACCTAACAAGCAGGGCTGCTCACTATCCAACCTCTGCACGCAAAGCGTTTCACTTGAGATATTTCAAACTGAGGGGAGTGCCAATCTTAAGACCACTGGAAACTGCCGTCAATGGGAATTTTTAGTTAAGGCTCCACTAAAAAATACACCTTAACTCATCTGCGAAGCGCATTTTAAAACACGTTGTATTTTAAAACCTCATTTCATGCAAATTGCATAAAAAGGAATATCGAAGCCCTCCAAAGATATTCTAATGATTAAAGATGACAGTGCTCAAAGATGAAAGGTTCTTTTCTTTCGCATACGAATAATACCCATGTTGGAGAGCACCAAACAGAAGCCTCCCCCAGAGGCAACTGCTCAACTGAGTTACCTCTGCTCCAACCTCCACGCTTGGGTCAAGGGCACTGTAGCCCGCGTCTGGCTCCTTTGTAACACGGGAGCTTCTCTCCAGCCCAGGGTCATAGACCGTGCCCCTACTCCCAGGAAATCATTCCCTAATCAGACCCTCACTGCCCCTCCCCAGCATCCGGACCAAGGCCAGTAGTACCGAGTGGTCTCTGGCAGAACAGCAAGTAGGGCCTGCAGTTGGTGTAGCTGTCACAGGACTGGGACCCGGTCTGGCCAGCTTGAGCCTCCAGACCCGCACGTCCACCAGGCCACACTGCTTCCTCCCTCTAACTCCTGTGCGGCTCACCGAGCTGGCGACAAGGCTCTGTCTGGTCTTCGTCCCTCCCACCCCAACGCGCATTGCGTTAGCCTGTCCTTGCCTCTGTGTTACCGTCTGTGAAGTGGGAGTAAGGACAGTGCCTCTCTCCTGGGGTTGTTGCCCGGGTGAAAGGCATCAGAACATGGAAAGCCTGGTTAGGAGTAAGTGCTCGGTTAGGGTTACTTCTCACAGTTAGCACCATTCCAGATGCGCCCTAGAACCAGAGCCCACCCCATACCCTGAGTGGTTTGTCTGGGATGCTGACTGCCAGGCCTGGTCCTTCAGGGGCTGGGCCCGCCCCTGCACCTGCAGCCACTGCCTGCATCTGTCTTCCGCTGGCCTCCTCTGAGATCAAGGATGGTCCCTGCCCAGAATCCTGCCCAGAATGGCCTCTGCTGTGGCCCTCACCTATCAGCCTGGACACCCAGGGCCTCAGTTCTGGCATAAACTTATGTTAGTTCTCACCCTCGGGAGCTTCCCTGGGTGAAATCTGAAACTGGCCCCTTGTACACAGAGGGCGAGGAGAGACCAAAGAAAAACAGCCAGATCATTCCGGGTTGGCAGGTGGCAGGTTTAATAAGCAAGGGAGCTTACAGATGAGCCTTGTCTTGGGCGCTGAAAGGCAAGTAGATCTCTGCATCCACTGGCCAGAATTTTAAAGTTTAAATAGAGGCCTTACCTGGGTTTAGTCACATAGTCAATTCAGATGGTCTCAACAACACCTTTCTCGTTCAAGGTCAAGGCTATGTCCCTGAAATGGCTCCTAGTGTGGGAATGGCAGGCAGAACGCATATTCCAAGGGCAGGGGAGGGGTGAACAGCCTCCAACAGCCCAGGTCCAGACTGCAGGTCAACCAGTGGTCACATCCTTTCAATGCCCTCCTCCAACAACTTACCCTAGAAATGCCCCTGCTTTTGGATAACAATAACAACAATAATAGTAATAGTTAACACCTCATAGTGTTACATGTCAAGCCCCACTATCTATACAAAATCGTTTAATCCTTATGACAACCCTGTGAGGGAGGTATCATTACTTTTCCCATTTCATTGATAAGGACACTGAGTCACAAATAAGGTGAGTAACTCACCAAAAGCTCTCAAGCCAAAGCAGAGCAGGGATTCAAACCCTGTAACAATAGGATTGGGTGCAAGAGTCTTTGCTCTTAACCACCAACCTAGTTCCCTATTTGAGCACTGGCTCTTCCCCTCGGGGCAGGAACACAGCCCTCAGCAAGGAAAACCCCCTGGTCCTCCCACACCCAGGCTCACCGTCCCCCCCATATCAGCTCCTCCCTCACTTCATGATTCAACCTGCTCAGAGTTAAGATGTGGTGGGCCCAGGCTCCCAGCTCAGCAAATAAACAGCATTTCCTGCCTTTCCCTAGACCTCCCCGACCCTGTCCCCCGACCTCACCCCCGGCTCCGTATCTGAGTTCCACAGAACCCTGGGAGAAAAATAAACGGGGCCCATATTCCTGAAACTCCAAATGCCATCAGAGATGGCCTTCAAGTTAAGGCACTGAGGCCTGTTGACAGGCACATTTTCCCCTGTTCATGATTGATGTGTACACATTTCACATGCCATACATTACAGAGGCACCTCTTCTATACTTGACTCATCTTGGATATGTAAATTTACACACTAAAAAGAAAAAAAAAAAAAAAAAACTGGGTGAAAGAGAACATTCTCCCAGGGTGGGCCTAGTACTGTAAATTTATGGACTGTGGTTTGCCCAGCTGGGTTCGTCTCCACGGTGAGGCTCTGCTGCCCCCTGGTGGCAAGTCTCTCCCTGCTCTTTAGAGTTTGTGAATGTTGACCTGAGAAGGTAAGAGCCAAAATTTCAATATTACCATTTCCTGTTAACATTTATTCATTCACACAAGCACTCGTTCAGAGCAAACCTTACTTACAAGCTCTTCCAGTTGGCTTTCTTCTGCCCCCTCCCGGCTTCTCTGAAGGAGCCCTTTCACTACTAGATTAGCTCCCTAGTTTAAATGCTCTCCTTTTAGACCCATTTTTCTCACAGGAGGTTAAGTGCCCCCTACACACCCCCAGCAACTGCAGAAACCACCTGGCTTGTTTTTATTGCCCTGTAGCTTATTAAACATTTTGCCTTTTCTAGACTGACTTTTCTATGAATCTTCGCAGAGCACAGAGAAAGGTTTCAACTTGCCTTTTTGAGTTCCCTGCTTTCAGCAATTGTTACCACTTTGAAAGGGGTAAAAAAAACAGAGAGAGGGGACATAGATGGTACCTGGAGTCTCCAGACCTGACTCCCTACAGGGAGAAACCCCTTCATTTCCCCAGGCTGAAACTCAAAAACAAGAGCCTTTGGCTAAGGATTTAGGTGAGCAATAATCTCAAAGCTCGCCTCTGTGTAACATATTCAGGACCCTGAGACCCGCCTCTCATATTCCCTCAAGACCCTACAGGGTACAATCAGAAAGGAGGAGACAGACAAGAACTAAGAAGAATGATGATTTGCCTAACAACAAAGTACAGATCCCATAGGGCTAAGCTCCTTAATGGATAAGAGGCAGTTAGGAAAATAATTTGTTTCCCCTTTTTTTATATATATAAATGTATTTATTTTATTTTTGGCTGCATTGGGTCTTGGTTGCTGCGCACTGGCTTCCTCTAGTTGCGGCGAGCGGGGCCTACACTTCATTGCGGTGTGCGGGCTTCTCATTGCGGTGGCTTCTCTTGTTGCGGAGCACAGGCGCTAGGCGCACGGGCTTCAGTAGTTGTGGTGCATGGGCTCAGGAGTTGTGGCTCGCGGGCTCTAGAGCGCAGGCTCAGTAGTCATGGCGCATGGGCTTAGTTGCTCCACGGCATGTGGGATCTTCCTGGATCAGGGGTCGAACCCGTGTCCCCTGCACTGGCAGGCGGATTCTTAACCACTGCGCCACCAGGGAAGTCCCAATTTGTTTCCTCTTAATGGGTTTAGTCTATGTTTCTCTGAGAATTATCTGTCTTCAAGGGAGGGGTGGGGGTGTGCTTGTGGATGTTTAGTCCAAAAGTTATTGACTGCAACGTTAGAATTAAAAACTTACAGTGGCAAGGAGGTTGTAAAGGAGACAAAATTCGGAGAACCTGAACCCACCCTACCCTGGGTCTACCCCACCCTCACCCAACCCCCTGCTCTTCTAAGAACTTCGGATAGTGGTTCTCTACCTCTAACAGCATCAGGACCACGCTGCTGGGCCCCGCCCCCGGGTTCCTGATTCATTAGGTCTGGGGAGGGGCCTGAGAATGTGCATTTCTGACAACTTCCCAGGTGATACTGTAGCTGCTGGTCCAGGGACCACACTTTGAGAATCACTGAGTTAGAAGATCAGCTGCCATCACTAAACCACCTCTTTCTTTTACACAACAATTTTAACCATGAATTTCAAACACAGATTTTAAATTCCTTCATGGCAAAAGAACGATCCTAGATAACCCAAACTGAGGTATGAGAAACCATGTACTAAACATACATCTGCCCAGAATATCAATTTCACTTAAAGAGTTGCAGAGAGGAAAACATTCAATGATTTAACTGGCAATTTTTAAACATTAAGTTATTGTTATAATGCAGAAATATACTTCTGAGTACAATGTGCAACTCAGTGAAATTTTTAAGATGAATTAAGGGATTTCTAAGAACCCTCCTATTTGTGCAGGGGGCACCTTTCAGGTTGCCCTCCGAAAATGTCAAACACTGCTGCTGGCCCTGCTCTTCAAACTATGTGTCCAGGCCCCAGCGTGTGTGCACATGTGTACATGTGTGTGCTTGCACATGTGTGCACTGTGTGTGCATACGTATTATTGTTCTCACCTCCATGGGGATTGTTTTGTTGGGGGGAGGGAGACAGGAATGTCCTCTGAGAAACACTGTTTTTCGGGAACATCAATTGTTTACTCACACTTTAGGTGAATTAACTTAGTACACGTGTTCCACGAGGCTAGCTGTGGAATGAGGAAAAAAATCCGAACTAGGAGGAAAAGTGAGGTGGCAATGACGAAGGTGGCTTCCCATGAGCTTCAGACAAGGCTGCTGTCCAGACAAGGCTGCTGTCCAGAAGTAGAGAGGCGAGATCCTGGGCAGAAACAGGCACCCAGACCCGAAAGCACACCATTGCTCTCAAACCCTCTTCAACTCCACTCTGTTATCCCATCCAGATCGCCCTGAACAATTCCCAGGCCACGGCAGAGCTATTTCATCAGCAGTTTGTGAAAATAAAAGGGAACTTATTATTTGCCAAACAAGAGCTTAGCCAGTTCCTCCTTCCACTTTCCAAGTAATACCACGAGAAGCCAGTTTTCTTTCTCTGGGACGGCCCTGCAGGGGATGCCTACCCCCAAGTTCCTGGCTGTGCCCAGTTATTATTTCTGGCTGCCACAGTCCACAGAGAATCCTACAACCAACAGGCACAAGAGATATGCTGACCTTTATTTTGAAGGCTTATTTTCCCGAAGTATTTCATTTATTATCAGAAATCATGACAATAATGTGTGTTCTAAACTTGTGGGCACCCCTGTATGAAAAGACTCACGGATGACCACAGCAACAAAGACAGAAGCATCATCGCAGAAACACCCATCCAATCCCCGAAAGGCTCTCACCTGTGCGATGAACTCCGGGAAGCTGAGGATGGGCCCGTTGTGGAAGACTGGGTAGTAGAAGACATAGGCCACCATCCAGGGAAAGGAGCAGAAGGGGCGCTCAGCCGGTGGCTGCTGCCAGCAGAGCTCCAGGCTGGAGCTGGTGTAGTACAGGCAGCGAACGGTCAGCGTGAACTGCAGCAAGTAGTACTCATTTTCCGTCTGGTACCACCCTCTCTGCAAAGTCACAAGGAGACAACAACCTTCAGTGGCAAGGAGGGACGTCATCCAGTCTCCCAGGAAGGAGATCTCTTCCACGGGCAGAGCAGCTGTCCCATCCAGGGAGTCGAGAACCACTGAACAGCAGGTGAACATCATCGATCATCAAAACAAGCAATTAATGAGCAACGGGCAGGAGAGTGTCCCTAACATCAGCCACAAGCTTCGCATTAAGCCTGATGCAACACAGTGAAGGTTTTCCCAGATATGCTTCTGTCAGATACACCAGCGGACAGCATGGAGATCAGCTACATCCAGTGGGTACTCTAACAGCTCCTTCAACAACTCTGAAGACAAAGACAGACTTATACAGGCAGACCTCAGGGTACTGCAGGTTCGGTTCCAGACCACCGCATTAAAGTGAACACCGCAATGAGTCACACAATTTTTTGCTTTCCCAGTGCACATAAAAGTTATGTTTACGCTATACTGTAGTCTAGTAAACTGTGCAACAGCCATTATGTCTAAAAAGACAAAGAACATACCTTAATTTAAAAATACTTTATCGCTGAAAAAAAGAAAAAATGCTGTTGATCATCTGACAACGCAGGGTTGCCACAAACCTTCAGTTTGTTAAAAAAAAAAAAAAGCGATATCTGCAAAGTGCAATAAAATGGGGTGTGTCTGTAAATGTCACGTGCGATTTATGTGTTCAGCGTATCTTTCCTTTTGTTCTTCTATCATTAATTTGGCTCCACATGTAGTGGAAGACTATTTTCCAAATAAGCTTTAGAGAAACATCATCAAAAGAAATAGTCCCTGCCCTCAATGTACCTAAATTTTCATACCGGAGATAGGTATGTAAAAGTATAATTACAACACAGCATGAAAGAATAAAAAGCACGTACAAAATTAGGTACGGAACAAAAGACTAAAAGCAAATGTGGTAAAATCTTAATATTGAGGGAATAAAATTATGGATCATTTTATAATCTTTATATTTTTCTATATTTTCCATATTTTCTATAATACATATGTATTGCTTTTTTAATGAGAAAATAGGTTATGGAAATAGATACAAGAAATAAAATTGGGACAAAGGAAAGAGTTGTTCACTTGATCCACGAGGGTCTTTTAAGGCTTTACACTGAAAAACTAAGTACCGAACAGAGTTTCTATTCCATGTCCAGGACTTCAGCAGCCACCAAGGAAAACCAAGAAAACTGCATGTGTGAAAGTATGGAAACCCAGGGCAACTAGTTTCTGGTCATTTGCTCTCTCCCCTTCAGCAATATTTTTCACACCACCAGCTTACATAACAAATGGAATACTTATTCACCACCAACACCCATAACTGATGCTAAGAGTCCCCAAATAAAGGATAATTACAACTGGAGACCGTCTTTGAACGTTTGCCAGGTCCCCCAAAAGTTAGGTGTGAATTTGTTTTTATTTTTATCACAAATCTATTTTTAAGCACACTTATTTAAGTGATCGCCTAGTTTAATCATTCTGGGAAGTTACGTATCTTTGTTAGGAGAGAGGCGCTACCCTGCTTATTCTCTTAAGTCCAGGTTTTGAGACATGTGCTTGAAGTATTCGCCCCAGTCCATTGGTAAGAGTGAAGAAAAATTAAGGCAGCCTAACAACAGCAAGAATTCTTGAATTTTCAAAATGCTACCATTTTTACAAAATTGCTTAACACGTATTATCTTGTTGGATCCTTAGAACAACTCCATGAGGAAGGCAGAGCAGCTATTACCTCCATTTTCCAAATGACGAAATTAAGACACAGAGGTTAAACACCACCTCCAGTTTCAAGAGGAGAAGGGACAGTGAATAGAAGAGACTAGAAAACCACTGGCTCATCCTTCCCGTCGCATTCTTTCCCATGACTGTGCAGATCCAGGGCTCACCAATTCTAAGTGCCATCACTTAAATCAACGAAAAGGTGAACAAATGAGTGAACAAATGAACAAAAATAAAGACACCACGGGAAGCCCAGTTCCACGTGACTAAAGAAAGAATATCAAAAGCTTCCCAAGGTGTTCTGTGCAAGGAAAATACCTGCCTTATCTGTTCAGGGACTATCGTGGGCTTCTGATGAGATAAGGAATGTGAGAGTTCCCTATAAACCGTGCAGCATTCTACAGAGGATTGTTTTATTAAATGCATAGGGGATTATTGCTTTTTTTTCCCCTTTGTTCCTGTGACATCTGGCACCATCCATGCCTGCCCAAACTGGGAGAAAAGGTACAAGGTCAGCGCTGGGCAACCTCCAAGGACTAAGACACAGTCACATACAAAAGACTGCAGAACGCAACACCTGGGTTCACATGCATCAACCCCCTGTGGCCACTAGAGGGAGCGCCACCACAGTTCTTCAATTGACTCTTGTCTGAAAACAAAGGCATCTCCCTGGATAAAGGCACTGCCAAAGGGGCCTTCTCCTTCCCAATGGTAAAACGGAGACTCTTACCATAACTTCCTCCACATCTTGAAGCCTCAGTGTAGAGAGCAGGAAGAGAGAACAGAGCCATGACAGGAACAGCGACCGGAACTGGGCAACACAGAAGGAGATGGTGGTGTGAATAAGAACCATGGCTGTGCCTTGGGTCCCCAGCACACACCAGCAGGCCCACATCCCATAGGCTGTGAGGATCCAGGGTTTGTGCTGCAGACAGGGAGGGACCCAGTGAGAAAGACATGGGGGGGGGGAGGAAGAAAAAAGAGAAGGGTAAGTTAACAGGCATTGCTATTGAAGGTTCTACATAAAAGAGGGTCATGTCTTGTGACCCATTAACCAAACTGTTCTCACTGGCCTGGAGATTTAGTGTAACACAGACAAAGAGGATTCAGAGGGACTTTCCACATTAACCCCAGAGTGATGGCTGCCTAGCCCCAGGTCCCCAGAACTCCACCAGATCCGCCCAGAGAAAGGAGCCACTTTCCTGCCTTCAGCCAAAACCACCCAGACCACTGGATCCCACAACAATAAGATTTATGGCTGACTTTCAGCAGACATTATGGGAGCCTGAAGACAGTTCGAAAAGCTGCCAACCTGGCACACTAGCCCCTGCGTACACTATTCTACAAAACGATGGTAAGATAAAATACTGGTGCAAATTTCTCGGGAGTCTTACTGAGAAAACTGGACCATCTAAACCACAAAAGGCTTTCTAAAGTTTAAACCAGAGACTAACAAGTAAATCTCTAATTACATTTTTATTTCATTAGCATATTATTTACAGTCAAGTTTGTGTCACAGAAAAAGTATAGCTTACCTGTTTTCAGTGATAGTGAGGCCTTTGCATAGTCAATCCAATTAATACATTTATTCCCATTTTAGGAGAGAATTTTTCTATTTCATTATCAAGTTTTATAGTTATTGACATTGAATAACTAAACAGATAAATTAACATGTCTTTGCTTTTACAATATACTCTTGGTCATATCTGGCTGGTAAATCCTTACTTAAAAAAACACAATAATGTTTTAACATTGTTTGAGAGGCAACATATCTTAGTGGTGTAATTACTCAAGCTTTGAAGTCCAACTGCCTAAATAAATCCTGGTATCCCCATTAACTAGCTGTGTGACCCTCGGCAACTTACTTAATCTCTCTGTGCCTCGGTTTTCTCAGGTATAAAATTAGGATAGTAACAGTATCTACTTCATGAGGTTGTCGTGAGGATTAACTAAGTTAATGCACGTAAAATGCTTACAATGGTGTCTGCATACACAGGAAGGACAAGGCAAATACTAGTTATTATTCCTATAGGAAAATATGATGTGGCTTTTTGGTGAGCATTCAAAAATAGGATTTCCAGGAATACACTGAGTTGAAAAGTAGGGGCTGCTTGAAATTAGGTCTTCCTGTGAAAACAAAAAGACTTCTTTAAGGGAAAGACAGATGTGGACTGCACACTGTAAATGCCACCCTTCAGTGCTAACTGTCCCAAAATATTGCCTTAGTACAATTCCTTACCAAACTTATACTCCAGCCTAAGAGAGAACATTTTAAATGAGGGACTAGGTCAGCCACTTTGAAGTTCCAAGAAAATCAGAGAAATCTGCAGTTCATTTTTACTATTTTTCCATCCTACTACCCACATTAAACAGCCACATAAATTTGCTTCAAACTTTCCCCCAAGCACTCACCTCTGGACAGAGTTCAATTGTAAGGAACAAGGTCACCAGAGACTATTTTAAGAAGTAGTTCTAATGAACGAAAAAAAGGGAAGGGGTGTCTTTTTCAACTTGATCTACAGCATTTACCACTTGGAGTCTTTTTCCATGTGTGCATGGCTACATACATATACACATAACACAGCTACATTTTTACTGAATGCTATTTGATCCATTTGGAAGAAGCCTGTTGGGATTCATTTGGGAACTTAACCACAGACTTAAGCTGCTTCAGCTTGAAAAAGCTGGAGGAACCTTCAGGAACTACTTAATAGTGCTGTGCAAACCCCATCTACTCCAGAGATTCTCTGATTAATTTACCTGTGCTCACAAATGATACCATGGGGGCACACAAGGTTGTCCTATACTCTCATGCCTCACCATCTTCCTCCTGCCGAAGAGTAGAGGCAGACAACGTCTAATTTTCTCTAAGACATCACAGAAAATGCACCCACGTGAACCTCATATTCTCTGCTATCCCTCCTATTACACACTCATCCTCCCCAACGGGCAAAGACAACTCCGCTATACACATTCACGGCGGGCAGGTGATAAAAAGGAAAAGATGTGAACGATGCAAAAAAGAAATCACCTATTTTAAAACATAAATTAGAACCCGACTAACATATTGATTTTTTTCATTCTATAAAGTGAATGCAATTGGAATCCCATCCTTGAAAACACCACTAAGATGCTGATACAGCATGATTAGTCTTCCACGCCTTGTTCTCTGACTGGCATCAGAGGAACAGTCCCCCACCATCAACGCAGCCCTTAGGGCACACCTCCTCCGACCGCTATCCCCCCCCCCCCCCCCCCCACACACACACGCCTAGACCAGCAAGAAGCAGGGCAGAGAGGGCGAGAAGTAGAAATGTGACACTGCCTAGCAGTACAGGCAGCAGCATAGAAGGTCTGCTGCTCTGAGGAGGAGGGGGGCTTTGCTCAAGTGTTTCAAAGACCACTTTCATATGCAAAGGCCTAAAGACAGCCCGGTCCCACCTATTTCTACTCCAAAAGTGCTTATGTATTTAGTTTATCAAACTTGTGTCCTCTTTAGCAAAAATGCTTAAATATCAGACATTGAGCCTCTGACATCAAATATGCCAGGAATCTTTTAACTTTTCAAAACTAAAAAAGAAAGTGTGTTATGTTTTATTCCAAAACAATACTTCTGATTCATCACTAGAAAGGCTTTAAAAATGTTTTCTCCAAGCTCTCAGGGCGATCTGGGCAGATACACACAGTTTTGGTCACAGACATAATCTATGTCAAGTTCAAGATTTAAAAACCTGCCTAGGGAATTCCCTGGCAGTCCAGTGGTTAGGACTCCGTGCTTTCACTGCTGAGAGCCTGGGTTCAATCCCTGTCAGGGAACTAAGATCCCACAAGCCGGGCAGCGCAGCCAATGTGATTAATTAATTAAAACCAATTAGTTAATTTTAATTAATTGATAAAAGATCTGCCTAAAAGTCAGAATAGCCCAATTCATTTAAGTTAAGAGGTTCAAATGACAATTATGATTGGAAACTGCTGTTCACTTGAAATGAGGCACAAAGAATCATGTTGATCAAGTAATGTGTACAAATAAAACAATCTTAATTTAATGTTGGGTTGTGATGTTTCTAGTTTAGAGATTTAAATTCGAATCAAGTATTATTTTATATGATGCTTTTTTTTAATTGAGATTTTTATTGAGACAGTTGTAGACTCTCCTGCAGTTATAAGAAATAACACAGAGAGATCCTATGGACACTTTACCCAATTTCCCCCTATGGTAACATTTTGCAAAACCAGAATATATCACAACCAGGATGGTGACATTGCAACAATCCACAGACATTCAGGTTTCCCCAGTTTTACCTGCACTCGTGTATGTGTGTGTGTGTGTGTGTGTGTGTGTGTGTTTAGTTCTTACGGTTTTATCACATAAAAGGTTTTATCACATATAGGTTCAGTGTCCACCACAGTAAAGATACTGAACAGCTCCATCACCCCAAGCATCTCTTGCATTGCCCTTTTATAACCACACCCACCTTTTTCCTGCTTCCTTTACCCCACATCCTTAATCCCTGGAAACCACTAATAATCTCTCCATTTCTAAAATTTTGTCATTTCAAAAGTCATACAGTATGTAACCTTTAGGACTGGCTTTTTTTTTTTTTTTAATAAATTTCCTTGTTTTTTATTTTTTGGCTGTGTTGGGTTTTCACTGCTGGGTGCAGGCTTTCTCTAGTTGTGGTGAGCGGGGGCTACTCTTCGTTGCAGTGCGTGGGCTTCTCATTGCGGTGGCTTCTTTTGGTGCGGAGCATGGGCTCTAGGCACACGGGCTCAGTAGTTGTGGCTCGCGGGCTCTAGAGCACAGGCTCTGTAGTTGTGGCGCACGGGCTTAGTTGCTCCGCGGCATGTGGCATCTTCCCGGACCAGGGCTCGAACCCGTGTCCCATGCACTGGCAGGCGGATTCTTAACCGCTGCGCCACCAGGGAAGTCCCAGGACTGGCTTTTTTTCACTCAGCATAATTCCATGAAATCCACCCAAGTTGTGACAGGTATCAAAGGACTGCCCCCTTTATATTGCTGTGTAGTTTCCACGGTGTGGATGGACCACAGTTTCTTTAACCCTTCACCTGCTGAAGGACATCTGGGCTGTTTTCCAGCTTGGGGCTATTATGAATAAAAACTGAAATGAACATACAGGTTTTCATGTAAATATGTTTTCATTTCTCTAGGATAAATGCCCAAGGGTGAGCTTGCTGGGCTGCATGGTAGTTGCATGTTTAGAGCTCTGTAAAAACTGCCCAACAGTTTCCCGGAGTGGCCATTTTACATTTCCACCAGCAACATACAAGGGACCCAAATGCTGCCTCCTCACCAGCATTTGGTGTTGTTACTATTTTTTACCTGATCAACTCTGGTAGTTGGACAGGGGGATCCCACTGTGGCTTTAACTTGCATTTACCATTATGCTCTTTTAAAGGGTATCAAAGTGTGAGCAACCTGAACCTGCATCAATAAGATGGACTGAGTGAACTTCGCTGGGGCACAAGAAGCCAGCCCATCAGAATTCTCCTGACCCCCTTAACTTTCTTTATTCCAGGTTCTTCAGTTCCTGATCAGGAGACCAAAAGGAAGGCAGAGGAAGAGGAGAAACTTTTAAAAGTTTAACAAACAGTAAGAAAGAAACTGTACTCTGTTTTCGTGGCAGCTGAGATAAAGCGAGACTAAATACTATGGCCTTTCTGATGGAATTAGGCCAGACTGAACTGGGTAGGTGAACTTGCCCTCGGTTCCCATTGCCCCCTGTGTTTATACTGAACCACTTCTCAAAACAGGGCATAACCGTCTCTCCTTTTGATAGGCTCCCTTAACAAATTAATATCCTGTCTTGTTCATAATACAATAATGTAAGAATCTTACATGGTACCTAGCACATAGCAAGTGTTTCATAAACACTGGATAAATGAATGGTTAGAATAGTTGGATGGATAGATGGGTGGATGGATGGGTGGATGGATGGATGGATATGCTTCCCCAGGTATTGGGGTTTAACCTGGCAGTTATGACTAAGAACAAGAAATTAGCACCAAAATTTGGGGCTTTTTAGTCACTAATGTGAAAACCTGCTGATTTCCAAAGTCTCTGCTTGTACACCTAACCCCTTATGAACAGACTGCTTGGCCAATGCAGATAGGATAAAAAGGTGTTATTTCACATCTCACTGCCTACTGCCTGTTTTCACTCGCAGGGATCTCTTACAGTCTTGTGCTGGGGGAAGCCTCAAATAGTGCACAGCTGGTAGGGTACAGGCACCAACCTTTGAAAGCAGACTCTCTGATAGAACCTGATTCCTGTCACCCCAGGGAAGACTTCCGAGAGATCAACAATTTCAGCTGGCGTGTTTCAAAGGCTGAAATCAGCACCCCTGAGAAAAGACCATGGACTTGCGGCCTTTTCTTTTGCAAATCTATATTCTTCAAATCTTCCTCATAGGGAGCCAGGACCCAGCCACAGGAGGAGCTGGCTGGCCATGCCCCCCTCACACCATCTCTCCTTCCCTTTTGCTTTAGCTTGTTCTGTGCTGTGGACACTGAGTGATAACAGGATGTGCCTGAGTGGTTCCCCTCATTAGCTCACCTCTGTAGGGAGGAACAAAAGGGCAAAGGCTTGGTGAAGACTCCTGCTGGCAACTGGACCAGACTTTGCTGTATATTAATTCTTTTCGTACATCTGCCCAGAAACCACTCAGTGGGGGGCACTGTTTGAGAAATAAATAAAAGGAGTCAATCAACAACCCTTATGCACGGGATAATTTATTGCATACTACATAATCAACTGCAGCTGCTACTGAAAAAAATATATATATAAGTGTGTGTGTGTGGTGTGTGTGTGTGGTGTGTGGTGTGTGTGTGGTGTGTGTGGTGTGTGTGTGGTGTGTGTGTGTGGTGTGTGTGGTGTG
>NW_021703774.1:37324384-37404187 GCF_005190385.1 Monodon monoceros | reverse complement strand
GTGTGTGTGTGTGTGTGTGTGTGTGTATCCCCACACAAACAAAAAGGGAAAATAACCAAAACCATCGCAGAGTCCACACAACAGCCTTCTAGCCTCCTTTTCCTGGGAGCAAAGCCCCGTGGGCCCAAACAAAGCCAATTTCATCCCTCCTTAGAGATGCAGTGATGGAGGTGGAAGAGTCTGATTCCAGGAAAACCATTAATGCATGAGATTCCTATTAGGTGTGTGGTTTCGATAATATGCTGGAAGGGAGCGCCTGTTCACCTCGGCCTTCCAGAGGTTAGTTTACTTGTCTCAGCCAGCGCCATGGGACCACGCTTTTCAGCCTGCGGCCAATGAGCTCAGCCAGCCGGGGCCCAGTGCTAATAATGCAGGTGCCGCCAGTCAGAGGTCAGGTGAGAACGCACCCTGTGGTCAGCAACAGCACCCAGCCTCAGCCCCCCACGTGGCCAGCCTTCTCAAAAAGTTTGCACAGGTGTATTTTTGGTTCTGAGGGCAGGGAACGCAATGTCTCAGGTGGTGAGGGTGTTCAAGAAAGGAGGCCACTGTCTGACCCACCCCACATACGTTCCAATGATAACAAACCCCTAGCCAAAGCTCAGAGCCGTTACTCAGCCTCCCCTCCCTCCCAGGGCACTACCCGCGATGTAGTCTTGCCGAATCCCAGAGAAAGCCCTACCCAGAGAAAAGGCGTTTAACCTTGGCCGAGGAGCTCAGTGGAAAGTTTTATTACTTGTCATGGCAAAAAAAAAAAAAAAAAAAAAGGAAGAAAAAGAAAATCCCACTTTTGAAAATAAACTCTTCTTTGCCTCTCTCTGGGAGGAGGCAGGGCCACAAAGGCAGGGACAGGATTATAGTAGATGAAGGCGGGAAGCATCCTTCAGGGTTCAAGGGTTGTAACCGCAAGAAGTGATAATGTCTAATCCTCTGCGCAGCATCGTCCACAGTTCATGGTGCCCCAGAATATGGAGAAACAAAAGACAACTGCAACCCAAATCTTCCACCCAAATTAAGGCCATCTGGAGCACTCAGTCCAGGTGGTGAAAGCATGGAGCTAATGGGGCCAAAGTTGTGGTTCATACTTACATAAGGACCAAGCGGACTCAGACAAAGAGCACACTGTGCCCCAGCCCGACCAGAACCCTGCCCACCAGCTGTTGCACAAATCAAACCTGTGGTCACAAAGAGATGGGAGACCACACACACACACACACACACACACACACACACACGGCTCAGTGCAAACTCTGCCACATTCCAAGAAAAATGCAAACAAAACCTCCTACTGAGTTTGGATAAGATGCGCTCTGCAGATAAAAAGACAAGTCCACCTATCCACTCATGCCTGGTAATGAGATGCAGGAAGCTGAACTAAGCAGATGTTTCCACTCCCTTCAAGGCACAGCTCACAAGCTACGTCCTCGGGGGCCTTCCCTGACACCCCCAGGCAGATGTGGCCCGCTCCTCCCAGCATCCTGATCAGGATTTGGTTTCTCCTGTCACTTCTCACTCAGCTCCTGGGGGCGGGACTGTGTCTCCCCATCCTTTCTCCCACAGCCCAGCTCAAGCTTGAAACAGGGTCAGACAAAGACATGCAGGAGAGGAAGGTAGGTATGGCTGGACAGACAGCCTCTGCCCTCTGGGGTTTCAGAAGTTCTGACAGTTGCCTCCTTTTTGAGCACCACAGAGGGAACGGCTCCCAGGAGCACGCACAGACCGCAGTCGCGGCACACAGCAGAGGCCAGCGGACCCCAGCAGCAGCCACCTCTTACTTGGCTGTCATCGTATGTATGCCAGCACAACCTTGAAAACCATCGGACTCTCACCACTACCCCAGGAAGCAAGCGGTACCATCCCTGTTGTACAAATGAGGAGAAAGGCTTCAAGATATTAATTAACTGGCTTAAGACTGCATCACTAAAAAGCGACAAAGCCGGGTTTCAGCCAGGAGCCCTTAGCCACCCTGAATGTGGACTCCTAACAGGAAGAGACTTAACTCAAAGTTACAAGCAAATTAACCACAGGAACATCTATATCCTAACCTAGGTAGGTTTCTGATGGTGGTAGGTACAAAACAGGAGCTGAAAACAGAGGAAATTTGGAAAGAGGGAGGAATATCCGTCCACGAGCAGAGGGTGAATCTACATCTTGCACTGTCTACTGGGGCTATATCTACTCCAAGGGAAGGGGGGAATTGGTTCTTGCAGACAAGAAAACCTTCCTCTATGCATAAAGCACAGGCAGGTACACAGTACATAAACAGACAGTATATCTGTGGTATTAAAATGTCATAAAGAGGAAGTGACAATTGGGGGAAAATAGCTAAAAATGCTCCTGGGGGAGAAATAATGAAAAAAAAAAAAAAAGCTAGAGAAACACTGATCTACAGGAAGCACACAAGAGGTAGCAAGACAAAGAGTGGGAAGCAAAGGAGAGCAGTCAGATGGGGCCATGTTGGGCCTGATGCACATGGCAGAACGGTGAGGAAGGTAGGGGATGAAAACTCAGCGTGCCCAGGGCAGCCTCATCTTTCCTTCTCCCTGCCACACCATTCTTCCACATGTTCAGTTAAAAATATATCACATATCAAACACAGGGAAAGGAATATTTATAAAGTTTATAAGGTATAAAGAATAATGAAATAACACCTGCATACCTAGCACCAGCTTAAGAAAGATAAAGCTACCAGTGCTTTAAAGGGCCCCTGAGCATATGTCAAATACATCTCAATTTTAAAAATGTCAATTATACCTCAATAAAAATAAATAAATAAATAATCAAAGCAAAACCAAACAAACCAAAAAAGGCCCTGGTTATCTCTCCTCTGATTCTTTCTTCAGCTTTTTTTTTTTTTTTTTTTTTTTTGGCTGCGTTGGGCCTTCATTGCTGTGTGCAGGCTTTCTCTAGTTGCGGTGAGCGGGGGCTACTCTTCATTGCAGCGCGCGGGCTTCTCATTGCGGTGGCTTCTCTTACTGCGAAGCACGGGCTCTAGGTACACGGGCTTCAGTAGCTGCAGCACGTGGGCTCAGTAGTCGCCCTAGAGCGTGCGGGCTTCAGTAGTTGTGGTGCACAGGCTTAGTTGCCCCATGGCATGTGGGATCTTCCTGGACCAGGGATTGAACCCATGTCCCCTGCACTGGCAGGCGGATTCTTAATCTCTGTGCCACCAGGGGAATCCCTCTCCCCTCTGATTCTATCTCCCCAACCAGATGTGACCACTATCCTGAATTTATTTTCATGGCTATCTCATCTTTGTGATCATACACGTGAATGTATCAATGTAGTCTGTACAGCTCTATGTGCATAGGAGCATATCTGATAGATTCCTCTGCAACTTGCCTTATTAGCTCAATGTCGTGATCCAGAAATTCAGCCACGTTGACAATTACAATTATAATTCATTCCTTTCCATGGAATAAATTCACTACAATTCATCCATTTCCCATAAAGAATATTTGGATTGCTTCTGGCTCTTTGTTACTACAATCCCATTGCTGCAATGAACGTCCTGGCTCATGTCCCCTGATTGGCAGAAGAGCTTCTGCAGGGAACATGTCCGAGTTAGCACTGGTAGCTGTGGACTTTGCACCTCTTTGACTTCACTAGGTAATGTAATACAAAGAAGCCATACCAACACATACTCACAACCTCTTTGTATGAGTTCAGGTGGCCAGTACTTGATATCATCAGGGGATTTTTGTTTTATCTTTGCCAAACTGAAAGTATGAAATGGTATCTTGTAGATTTAAGGTATATTTGCTTGACTACTAATGAAGTTGAACACATTTTCATAAGTTTATTGGTCATTTGTGTTTCCTCTTCTGCAAATTCCTTTTCCCATATTGAGCCCTTTTTCTATTGGGTGACTTGTTTTTTCCTTTTGAAATTTCTTTATATATTCCAATACCAAACCTCTGTCAGGTTGCAAATAACTTCTCAATTAGTGACTTGCCTTTTCACTTTCTTCACTGTGTTTCTGGATACATACAAAGATGTACATTGATTATTATACATTGATAAGTTCTTGGTTTTGATGTGGTTAAACTTATCAAATTTTTCCTCTACAAGTTATACTTTTTGTGTCTTAATTAAGAAATCTTTCTCTACCCTACCATCAAGAAATATTCTCCTCCTACATCATGCTTTCTAAAAGTTTCATACTCTTTTTTTTTAAGTCCTTTTTTTTTTTCTGGCTGCATTGGGTCTTCGTTGCTGCGCGCGGGCTTTCTCTAGTTGTGGCGAGTGGGGGCTACTCTTCGCTGTGGTGCGTGGGCTTCTCTTGTTACGAAGCATGGGCTCTAGGTGTGCGGGCTTCAGTAGTTGTGGCACAAAAGCTCAGTAGTTGTGGCTCTCGGGCTTCGCTGCTCTGCGGCATGTGGGATCTTCTTGGACCAGGGACCGAACCTGTGTCCCCTGCACTGGCAGGTGGATTCCTAACCACTGTGCCACCACGGAAGTCCTATTTTAAGGACTTAATTCACCTTGAAAATGATTATGAATGGTATGAGGTAAGTATTCATTTCTTTTTAAATGACTCAACAATTGTGTCAGCACTGTTTATTGAAGTTTATCTTTTCCATGCAGATCTGAAATGCCACATCTGTCAAAATCAAGTTTCCATCTATGTACAAGTATTTTCTAAACTCTATTCTGTTACATTGGTCTATTTATCTATCCTGGTGCCAATACAACAATGTCCTAATTATTATATCTTCATTAAGTCATAGTATCTGGTAGGGCGCATACTCTGATTTTGGTATCAATTTTATGCTCTCTTCTTCATAAAATGAATGTTCCCTCTTTTTCTATTTTCTGAAGAAGCCTGGAAAAGATTTAAATAATTTGTGCCTTGAATGTTTGGAAGAAGTGGTGTGTTAGACTATCGTTTTCTTTACAAATAGATTTTTAACTACTTACTCAACTTTTCATGGTTATAGTACTATTCAGTCTTTCTATTTCTTCATGAGTCAGTTTTGGTAAGACAGGTTTTCTAGAAATGTGTCTGCTTTGCCAAAGTTTTCAAAATTATTGTCATAAAATTGTGCAAAATATCCTTACTATATTTTTTATCCTCTTTTCCACACCTAATATTGGTTATTTGTGCATTTTTTTTGACCAGTCATGCCACTGATTGTTTCATTAATGTCTACTCTTATTTTTGTTCTTTCCCTCTTCGTTTCTTTTTTCTGTTCTTTCCTAATTTCTTAAGTTGTATGCTTAGCTCATTAATTTTCAGCTTTTCTTTTGTTTTAATAGAAGCATGTAAAGTTATGTACTTACATAAACTTAAAATTATCCAAGTAGCACCCTACAAGTATTGATATGTAATATATTTTTCATTCATTTCTAACTATTTTCTAATTTCCAGTATGATCTCTTTTTTTACCTATTGTTATTTTAAAGTTTGCTTTCTCTTTTAATTTCTAAATGAATTAGTTTTCAGGTCATTGTGTTACTGGTTTCCAACTTAATTACACTGGGATTAGAGAAGGTAACCTATTTAAAACACAGCCTTTGAAATTCATTGAAAATTACTTTATGGTTAAGATGTGGTCAGTTTTTATAAATATTCTATGTGTTCTTTAAGAGGATGTGAATTCTCCAGTTGTTAGATGTAATCATTTACGTTTCTTTTTTTTTTTTAAACCTTCAGTGGATTCCTGCTTCCCAAACTATAGTATTTAAGATCCTTCATAGTCCGCTTATAAACTACCTTTTTATTTATTTATTTATTTGGCTGTGCCAGGTCTTAGTTGTGGCATGTGGGATCTAGTTCCCCGACCAGGGATCGAACCCAGGCCCCCCGCATTGGGAGCGCAGAGTCCCAGCCACTGGACCACCAGGGAAGTCCCCATTTACGTTTCTTATATCAAGCTTATTAATTGTATTATTTGTTTTCTTCTATCTGATATATCAATTAGTGATAAAATTATGTTAAAATCTCTCCCTAAAATCACAGATATATCTATCTTTATGGTATTGATCACCTTTTGCTTTCTATATTTGGAAGGAAAATAAGCAAACTTAGAATTATAATATCTTCCTAATGAAATGAACTTTTTATCATTAAACAAGAACCCTCTTAGACACAAATAATGTTCTTTGCCAGCTATTAATGAAACTGCACTAGTATCTAGGTGGACGGGACAAAGATGAGTCTTATATTTGCTGGAACACCTTTCTCCATCCTTTCACTTTCAAACACTCTGTGTCCTTGTGTCCTTCCGTTTTAAGTATATCTTGCTAGGAAGCACCCCTGTGGATGCTGTTTTATTTCTTTGTTTATTTTCCTTTTTTTCTGTTTTACTTTTATCCAGTCTGACAATCCTTTTCTAGGGTTGGAGGGTGGATTGGGTCCATTCACACTGATTGTGACTACTGATATATTTGCATTTATTTCTGCCATTTCTTTGGTGCTTCCTCTTTGTCCTACCTTTTCCATGTTTCATCCTTACTCTTTAATGAAATTTCTAACAAATGAAGCCCACCTTTTTTTTTAAATGTATTTTATTGAAGTACAGTTGATTTATAATGTTGTGTTAATTCCTGCTGTACAGCAAATTGATTCAGTTATACATATATATACATTCTTTTTCATACTCTTTTCCATTATGGTTTATCACAGGATACTGAATATAGTTAGGACTTTGTTGTTTATCCATTCTATATATAATAGTTTGCATCTGCTAATCCCAAACTCCCAATCCATCCCTCCCCCACCTCTCTCCCCCTTGGCAACCACAAGTCTGTTCTCTATGTCTGTGAGTCTGTTTCTGTTTCATAGATAAGTTCATTCATGTCATATTTTAGATTCCACATATAAGTGACAGCATATGGTATTTGTCTTTCTGACCTACTTCACTTAGTATGATAATCTCTAGGTCCATCCATGTTGCTGTAAATGATATTATTTCATTTTTTATGGCTGAGTAGTATTCCACAGTATATATGTGTCACATCTTCTTTATCCATTCATCTGTCGATGGACATTTAGGTTGCTTCCATGTTTTGGCTATTGTGAATAGTGAGAAGCCCACCATGTTTTAAAAGGAGGAAAAGAAAAAGAATAATACTATCTCATCAACCCTACTTTACAGAAAATGATAAATTAGGATTCAATGGTGAAAAGCCTTTCTAAGGTCAGAAAGCTAACAAATGAGAAAGCCCAGGACCTAATCCATCATCCAGCACTCTTCCACTCCACGACAGCTGACCCTTTCCCACAGCAGCAGTAGTGAGACGGACTGAATTTCACATACTCCTCATAATAGTTCACCTTCCCCCACCCCCGCCACAGAGATAGAAAACACAAGTATTAAGCTATTTATTTTACAGATGGGAAAACTAAGACCTAGGGGCAGTAAGTCATTTACCTAGGGGCAGAGAAACTTTGTGTTAGAAACAAAAATGTTAAATTTCTAGAAACACTGATGTCTTAGCAAATACCAAACAAATTTGTGGAAGAAAAGAAACACATTAATGAAGGCTGAGGTGGATATGTTCATAACTAGTTTAGGAATACAAAAAACAGTGGATTACTTATTATTAGGTTTGCTCAGAAGGTTATATAAAATTGAATGAAGGTGATCAAAAGGTACAAACTTCCAGTTATAAGAAAAATAAGTACTAAGAATATAATGTACAACATGATGACTATGGTTAACACTGCTCTATGGTATATTTGAAAGCCGCTAAGAGAACAGAATAGATCCTAAAAGTTCTCATGACAAGGAAAACACATTCTTTTCTTTTTTCTCATTTTTTCTTTGTATCTATATTAGACAATGGATATTAACTAAGCTTATTGTGGTAATCATTTCACAATATGTGTATGTTAAGTCATTATGCTGTATACCTTACTTATACAGTGCCATATGTCAATTACATCTCAATAAAACTGAAAAAAGGTTGTATGAAATTTTAAAATATATTCAGGTCTGACAGCATCTAAAATTTTTTATTTTTTGCTACTTTAGAAGATGGAAACTACTTGAGTACAAAAAGGTAATCATTGTCATATTTAAAACAAAGAAAGTTGGTGTGCTACTGGGATTTTCTGTATTCCAGCACGAGAAGCAGGCCCAGAAAGTACCAATTTTCAGGAAAGAGCTGAAAAAGAGCCCAAGTCCGGTGACATCTCTAAGCACATGGCACTGTTTTCTCAGTTCACGTTTGGGTCTCTTGAGCCCAGAGGCTCCTGCTTCTCCTGTCCCTTCAGTTTCTTCACCTCCATGAACCTCTAAGAATCAAACATTTCTCCTGGGTTGACTTCCAAGTCCATTTTTGGCTGTGCTTTGTTTTTACTGGGTAGAATTCCAAGCACAGACTCATTTCTTTTCAGATTAGGAAACCACAGAGGCAAGATGCATATATGAGAGGATGCTGGACAAAGTCTGGCCCCTACACTAGAGAAAGATCCTCCTGGCACTATCTCAGGCCCCGTATTAGCCACAATATAAAGAGGTTCTCAATCCCACCTCTTGCAAAAGCACTTTTCAAACATCTGCTTGGAAGAATCTCTTGTTCTCGAAACCAGGCCAAGGAAAAAGCAAAATACTAGAATTCTGATCTATAACAGTTACTGTCGCATAAATTACTTGACATGAAAATCATTCCCACTTCTTAATGAAATCATTCTCTTTCTTCTGAACTGAAATCACATATATTCTCAACAGGTGGTTTTTATAGGATCATTTGATTAAGAATGGTCTTAAAGAATACCATCTGAAGTGTAGTTTTAGTCTAAAACCTTCATATTCATTGGTTTGAAAAACGACTTGGAGGAAGTAAGCACAGGATAAGCATGTATGAAATTTTTATCTTATCAAACATCATTAACAATTTATCTTATCTATCTTTTATTTTTAATCTTTTTATCTGATAATTTATCCTATTGACCAGTAACAATTCTTTCTCATCTTTTCCAGTCTCCCAAGGCTAATATCCATGTCTCCTGATTTGCTAGCTCAGGTCTCTTTCTTCACAAAAAGCAAAGGAGAAAGAAGCTTAAACGGAAATGATGCACATAACCGTACCTTCCTTGCAAGCAGGTTGGCTACTTGAGACACACCCATGTGGCCAAGGAGAAGCCACGCCAGCCGCTGCTTGCCCCACTCCATCCAGAAGCTCCACTCAAAGTCAGTTGGGTCCTAAATCGGCCAAAACAGCAGTTTATCAGAGGGATCTTGGTACGTGTTTGAGGCAGAACACAAACCCCAGTTAATAAAACAATTGCAAGAAGGCCAGTGTGAGTCCAAATGCTATACAACGGCATTTACACAACATTTCCAGCATCTACCCCACCACACACCGCACCTACTTATACCCTCCCCTCCAGCTTAGCTGGTTTCATTGCCATTCCCCCACTGAGTGTCTTTGTTAAAGCTGATCCCCCAACCTCTGGACCCTCTATGGGACAGAAACTATTATTGAACCCACGTTATAAAATATGAAACAGAGACTTAAAGAATTCAGTTCATTTACCCAGTGTCACATAGATAGTACAAATAACAACTTAGGTTATCTCAGTTTCATCACCTAGATGCTTTCACCAGCAAGAGAAATGTACGCTGGACACTAATAAAATTGTGTAAGGTCAGTCATGTTAAATCTTGCTGTCACTTACAGGCAGGAGGATAATTTGATAGAGAAATTAACTAATTCCCTATAAGATTACAAGGAAAGAATGAAAGATATACTTCCCTTCACCTTGGGAAGCTATGTCCATCAGTGCCCTTTGTCTGCGTCTGTACCAGGCAAGGTGTCTATATGGCTCCCTGACAGGGGCAGGTGAAAAACCTCTGGCAAGATTGGACCCGTGGACACCTGGGGGTTCACACCTAAAAGCCTCGGCCTCAGGAGCTCCAGGGAGATCATGGCAGCCAAGCAGAGCATGGAGGGAATAAGCACAGTGATTGGCCACTCTCAAACGGATAATGTGGGCTTGGCCCATGAGCATCTCGGCACCACCAGGATGGAGGGCAGATGTGAGGCCCTCAGAATTTTCTAGCCAAATCGTGTGGGTGATGAAGGAATCCCCCACTGACTACTGATCTATCGATACTGAACATCTCATCAGTCTGTACAAGTGAAACTTTGAGTCAAATTTTTAATTGGGTTTAAAGGAAAATAGGATTTTTTTCTATTTTTTTTTTTTGCACCTGAGGATTGAGGGGCAATTTCATACAAGTTACACATATTACAAAACTCTTTTTTTCAGAAGGTAAAATATAGATTGAAGTGATCTTGATTCATATCAGACTATGGATGTAGAGGTAGCAAATGTAGCAGCTAAGGCTGCCGATTCATCTTGGGTTTGGATCCCAGATCTAGCTACATACTGGCTGTGATGACCTTGAGTGAGATACTTCACCCTTCCGCTGTCTGTTCATATGATAACAGGACTGATTTTCTAGGAATTTATGAGGTTTAACTGAAAATACATGCATATCAAAATTTTAAAACAGTACCCGGCACACAGTACTCACTAAAAATTGTTACTTGCCACTAACTGCTAGTCCCATGTGCTTTCCATCCTGTGTTAACCAGCTAAGATTGTATCACGCTTTACATGTTGCCTCTTGTTAAAAAAAAAAAAAAAAAAGTTTTTCTATTTTCCAAATGAAGAAAGACAGCAGTACTGTGCTTCTCAAACAACACGTTTTCCCCACAATCAAGATCCTGATACACACACAACCTGCTCATAGAGCCCCCATCCCATGAAAATCATAGATCTAGTCCAATTCCTTCCATTCAAAGACTGACTACATCAGAGCCCAGGACGTGCCCACGCTGCACACCCAGGCAGCAGCAGAGCAGAGAGCTCAAATCGTTAACCGGGCTTTATCCCTGTTCCAGAGCTCACTTCCCCATCTTAAAAATGTCAAATTAGTGGAGAGTCAATCAACTGATTAAAGGCGCAAAGGTCATGTGATGAGGCCATGCTAGTAAAATGCCACTTTGTAACATGGATGCATACACTAAAAACCAAGATGGAATTTTTTTACCCCCCTCAAAATAAAAATCCCAACATTTTAGCTTTTTACATATCAATAATGTTTTTGAACATTCAGAATTACATTAGAATTCATCACCTCAGACTTATACCTATGTTTCAAAACTTGTCCAAGTTTAATTTCTAGGGGGTAAAAATGAAATAATATCTCATAACATTCAAGAAACCAAAAAACCTTTATGCTTCATCCTAAGGCCCAAAACTACTGAAAACCCTGTGCTGGTAAAATCCCATCAACAGGGCTTCCCTGGTGGTGCAGTGGTTGGGAATCCACCTGCCAATGCAGGGGACACAGGTTCGAGCCCTGGTCCGGGAAGATCCCACATGCCGCGGAGCAACTAAGCCCGTGCGCCACAACTACTGAGCCTGCGCTCTAGACCCCGTGATCGACAACTACTGAGCCCGCGTGCCACAACTACTGAAGCCTACACGCCTAGAGCCTGTGCTCTGCAACAAGAGAAGCCACCGCAATGAGAAGCCCGTGCACCTCAACGAAGCGGAGTCCCCGCTCGCCACAACTAGAGAAAGCCCGCGCGCAGCAATGAAGACCCAACGCAGCCAAATATAAATAAATTAAATAAATAAAATTTTTTTAAAAATCCCATCAAAACTACACAGTCTCTCATCACTAATTATTTCAGAAAAGAGCCATTTAAAGGAAATTAAAACATTTTTCTTATGTCTATTCTTCTCCATTTAAAATATTTACCTAAAGGAAATAACCAGACAGAAAAGCTGAATTAATGGATAGAAGATGGCCAATAAGTAGCAGTTACTGATTTGGGGAAGAAAAATGTTGACTTGCCTGATTCCATAAGCAAAAGCCTTATAGACCCTGAGCTCACTCATTTCAAGGTAAATCTTAAAGTCTCAAATCAAGAACAACTTTTTCATGTTCTGTTCCCTCCCCATTTTCTTTCTCGATCCTGTAATTCTTAGTCAATTAGAAGCCTCTTCTTTGGTTCTGTAAGGAAGTCAAATATAAACCGGGGATAAATTCTAGCTGGACAGAACCAGGAAGGCTCCCCCGTGGAGAAAGGGGAGCCTGAACTCCAAGATTCACAACCAATCTTCTACATCAGCGCTTCTCAAACCTCAGTGGACACACAAATCACCTACAGATTTTGCTAAAATGCAGATTCTGATCCAAGAAGTCTGGGATAGGGCCTGGGATTCTGTCTTTCATCCAAGCTCTCAGGGGATGCCATGCTGCTGGCCTGGGGACCACATTTCAAGTAGTAGAGATTGACATCATCAATCATGATTCCCTACATTGTTCATAAGCCCAGAGAACCCTTAACAGCTCACACCACCCCACACCATTCCCAGGCAGGGACACGCTAAAGCTGACCACCTAATATTCACAAACAGAGCAACCATCATCCTGTAATAAACTGAGTGAGTTAAGCATGGTTATTCATTCTGAGGTTTTCAGTGTGCAATGAGGCAAGAACAGAGAACTCTAAGGACATGATGATTCTTGGTCTCTTAAATAGTGACTCTAACTTCCTGGTGAAACGTTATTTCTCCTACTCTTAACAAGGAAAAGGATCTGGGCCTCTTTTCCCATAGAGAGCAGAGTTCTACACTAGGTACAGGGGGAAGAAATGTAGAATTCCTCACCCTGGAGGAGGTCACGGTACCAACACTAACACCCCGGACTCTGAAAACCACTGCAAAGAAAGACAGGTAACAGTGGTGTCATTCATCTACATATACTAGAGATACAACTGAGACCTTTCCTTTTTTTTATTCCATGTTACAGATGAGTTAACTGGAGGTCAGAGCAGGCAAAACTAGAGGCGGCAGAGCTGGGTTTCAAACCCAGTCCTGTCTGATACCAAAGAGGAAGCCCTTTTCCAAGCTGTTTCTACTTGTGCTGACGCTCTACCTGGATTCCCCCACCACTCCCAGACACATACACACACCCCACTATCCGACCAAATTGTTTCCAACCCTAGGGATGCCTCGTTAATGCCCCATATCCACAGACATGTCAGCTTCAGTGTGAAGCCTTCTCCACCCTTCCAGGTGGCCCTCACTGCAACCCTTTCTCTGTCAATTCACAACTCAATTCTAGCACTTTTATGATAGCACATTTTACTACAGCATATTTAGTATAGCACTTTTCACTCTAGCTATTTCATGTATTTTCTCTCTAGAGGGAAAAAATAGTAAGCTCCTGAGAGCAAAAACCTTAACTTAACCACAAATTTCTATCATGATTACCCAACAATCAGTAGGCCTTTAAAATGGTGGGGAAGTGAAATCAGGTGACCTAAGTTCTCATCACATTTCTCCCCCTGTGTAAACTTGGACAAGTCACTTCACTATCTGGCCCTGAGCCTTCCCGTATGTAAGAAGAAGGGCAGATTGCTTTCAAAGGGTGGGAAAAAAAGTTATTTCTTTCCTAAAGGAAAAAATACTAAAGGAAAGAAATACTAAGAGAACAGCTAGTCACCCGCCTACAGAGAGCGTCCTGACTGAGTGCCCATCATTCGGGGGGTAGTGGGGGAGAGATTCCCCCCTCACACTCCCATGTCACCAACCCAGGCCTCCAAGTTCCACATCCACACTGTCAGCCTGTTCTGTTCCAGCAAGTTCCCCAGTCATCCAGCCTCTTCCCCAGATTGGGAAGAAACTACAGCATACAGACTGACTATGTGCTATGATTCTGCCTATAGCAAGATAAGAAAAAGAAAACTATCTTCAGAAAGGTTAAATATCACATCCAAGGTCCCACAGCTAATATATGACAGAGCTCGACTTTAAAGCCCCAGGTCCTCAGGCTGCAGAGCCTGTGCCTCACGTAGTAAAATATATGTGACATACAATTTACCATCTTAACCATTTTTAAGTGTGCAGCTTAGTGGCATTAAGTACATTCACGCTGTTATACAACCATCACCACCATCCACCTCCAGAGCTCTTTGTTTTGTAAAACTGAAATTCTGTACCCATTAGACAGTAACTCCCCGTTCATACCTCACCCCCGTCCCTGACAACCACCATTCTACTTCTGTCTCTATGGATTTGACTACTCTGGGTACCTCATGTAAGTGGAATCATACGGCATTTGTCCTTTTGTGTCTGGCTTGTTCCACCTGACACAATGTCCTCAAGGTTCATCCTGCTGCAGCATACTGCAGAATTCCCCTCCTTTTTGAGGCTGAATAATATTCCACCACTGAATGGATACCCCACATTTTATTTATCCATTCGTCTGTCAATGGACATTTGGGTTGCTTCCACTTCTTGGCTGTTGTGAATAATGCTGTTACGAACATGGGTGTGCTAAAGGTTTACTTTTTAGTATTTTGAATTTTAAATGATTTCCTAATGTTGCCAAATGACCTTCTTTTTTTCTTTTTAACGTGCGTACTCATATCTGGCTGTTCAAATCTCTTTCAAAATCATCTAGTACTTCAAGGGCAGAAAGTTAAAAGAAAAAACTCGTGGCAAATGAAGATCTTATGTTGCCAACTCACCACTGAGTAAATTTTTCCTTATTCTAGCCATGAATTCCCATCAGCCCTGAAGCTCACCAGATGACAGCACCCTCACTTCTGGCCTCTTAGCTGGAGTCCTGCAGTGTTATCACAGGGGAATGGCCAAAACTCTCCTTCTCTGCTTTTTTTCCTGCATTCCTCAGACCATGTTGAATTGGCTGAAGATAATCCCATGGCTAATATGGCCAGGCCACTGGACTCAAATGTTGTTAAAGCATCCGGTACCAAGTACAACCCCAAGGCACCTACCAAGACACCCCAAGGGACGCTGAGAAAGTCATCCCACAGATAAAATCAGTTACACCAAGTCCACCACTGGTTTTTTAACCCAGACTCTCCCAAGACCTTGCCTACTTTCCAGTAAATCACTGCTCTTACCAGTAGCTGAAACTTTAACTCACATATTATTAGAAGGGTGTTTGCCAAGATTTAACAGAACTGAAACTCCACAACTTAGGAATTCTGAAAAAGCTTGAGTTTGGGGGAATTTCTTGTTTTGCTGCTATTGGTTTAAGGTAAATTCACATAGCACAGAATTAATCACATTAAACTCAACTCAGTGGCATCTACACTTCCAGTGTTGTGTGACCACCACCTCTATCTAGTTCCAAACATTTCCATCACCTCAAAAGGAAGCTCTGTACCCATTAACTGGTCACTCCCCATTCCACCCTCCTCCCCCAGGCTCTGACAATCATGAACCTGCTTTCTATCTCTGTGGATTTAGCTACGCTGGGTATTTCATATAAATGGAGTCCTGCAATGTGTGACTTGGCTTCTTTTACTCAGCATAACGTTGCTAAGGTTGATCCACATTGTAACACAGACGAGTATGCCATTCTTTGTTATGGCTGAATCACATCCCATTATAGGGATATACCACATTTTGTTTATCTATTCATCCATTAATGGATATTTCAGCTGTTTCCCCCTTTCGTCTACTGTGACTAATGCTATAAATGTCTGTGCACAAGTGTTTTTTAAAATACCCATTTTCAATTCTTTTAGGTCTACACCTAGGAGTAGTACTGTTGGGTCATATCACGATCTATGTGTAATGTTTTGAGCAACCCGCAAACTGTTTTCCACTGTGGCTACACCATTTTACATTCCAAGTTTGAGCTTTTAAGGCCAAAAAAAAAGGCTTCCTAAACTAACCCTCTGCCCACGGGGAGTTTTACTAGCATCACAGAGAACTCAGCTCTTTCAACAAGGCCTCTCGCTGCTCTGAGCCTGCTTACCTCCTTGGGCAGACACTTGAGGAATCTGCTGTTTTAACATTCCAATTTCATCCTGGGGGCAAACGTCAGCAATGGCTGGAAATAAGGGGGTAAAAATTGGCTTTGGGATATATCTTATTACATAAAGTGCTCCCTGAAAAGTTAATCCTGTCAGTCTGCAGGATTTTGCATCTGAATTTTTTAAATTCAATAATTCTTTTGGTTCGTTTGAAAGAATTATTGTTTTGTTAAGATCGATACAAAGGCTAAAATGGCTATTTACTTAATGATGAAATCTGCTCTGACCAGCAAATTTATTACCATCCATAAACGCGATCAGGAACTGAAAGAACGTGATAGAAATCTCCCAGGTGCAGACAGTCTTGGCTCAGTACCCACCAGAAGGAGGGTTCAGGACCTTAGAATCGTAAAATTCAATTCCTCAGGGTTCAGGAAGAGCTGCAGCCTAACTGGAATGTTCAGCTACTTCCATTGACTCAACAGAGTTAAATCTGACCTTCATTTCTACACTCTTCTGGGGCCTTGAAGGGAGCACGGGTGGAGATTCCCACAGAGTTAACAGAGGGAATTAACATCACTAATGAGGAGATCGTGGGCTTTAACATCCCTCCCAGTAAAGGACACCAAGAACACAAAGGAAAGTGATTGTCATGGGTGGCCTCAGAGGAAGACCTGCCTGTTTCCCGGAGATACTATTCTCACCTCGAATTTGTGTCTATCACAATGCAGGGAAAGTGACCTTATTCTCGAAGTGGCTGATGGAGCCATTGGTGTGCTGTGTGTGGCAGAGACTGGACTGTGTTCACGTTCAGGAGAGCCAGGCTTGAGTCTCAGTTCTGTCACCTACCCTTATGTGACCTCAGGCTGGTCAGTCCTCCTTTATATAATTAGAACTGTTTAAAATTTATTTTATTGAAGTATAGTTGATTTACAATGTTAATTTCTGCCGTATAGCAAAGTTATACATATATCTATGTGTATATATATATATATATATACACATAAATATATATTCTTTTATATTTTATTTATTTTTTATTTTATTTTATTTTTTATTTTATTTATATATTTATTTTGTATTATATATATATTCTTTTATTCTTTATATATATATATTCTTTTTCATATTCTTTCCCATTATGGTTTATCACAGGATATTGAATATAGTTCCCTGTGCTATACAGGAGGACCTTGTTGTTTATCCATCCTATATGTAATAGTTTGCATCTGCCAATCCCGAACTCCCTGTCCATCCTTCCCTCCCACCTCTCTGGCAACCACAAGTCTGTTCTTTATGTCTGTGAGTCTGTTTCTGTTTTGTAGATAAGTTCATTTGTGTCATATTTGAGATTCCACATATAAGTGATTTCATATGATATTTGTCTTTGTCTGACTCACTTCACTTAGTATGATAACCTCTAGGTCCATCCATGTTGCTGCAAATGGCATTTATATAATTAGAGTTTAAAGTGATCATAAAAGCTAAAGGGATTGATTGGTGAAGGGCAAAGTCTAAAGTTAAAAAATGTTAATGCCTCTAAAATTGAACTCATCCCTCCAAATCCATCCTGCTTATTGCTATCAAAATAATCACACTGAAACAAGGGCTAGCAAACTTTAATAAAGGGCTAGATGGTAAATATTTTCAGCTTTGTGAGCTATAGAGTCTCTGTGGCAACTACTCAACTCTGATGGTGTAGCCCGAAGGCAGTCATAGTAAGACATAAACAAATGGGAGCAGTTGTGCTCCAAAAAAACTGTACCCACAAAAACAGGTGGAGGGTCAAATTTGGTCCAAAGGCCCTGGTTTGCAGGCCCCTCTTCTAAGGGATTGCCATTTCTCCTAGACCCACCACTTGTCTCCTAGTGAGAGTACGTCAGGAACATTGTTTTATTACACATGTGGATGGCATTTTTAGGTAATTTACTATCAGCTCTGAAGTCTACATCTACAGATGAAGCAGATTCTACGAAGGCCACAGAAGTCTCAGCCACAGCACACCCATTACCCTTGGTTATCCAGGAAAAACTCGGAGCTACTGCACATCTTTTTCCTCCCGGTACTCTGCGCTGGACATACTTCAAAGGTGGGCACTATTCTCTGCACAATTGGTCTTGTTCCCCCCATTCTGCTCCCTCTTCACAGCACCAAAGTAACATTTTTAGGATCACAGCTGATCAAGTCACTCTCCCACTTAACATTCTTCAGGCTTCCCCCTTAGCATACCAGAGAAACATTCTCAGCAAGACGCACGCAGCTCTTCCTATCTGGCCCTGCCCAGCCTTCATCATCCTACCCAACTTTTCTCCCCAGTTCTGCAACATGGCCGTGCTGACCACCCAAACGTGCTGCGTTCATATGGCCGAAACTTCCCACCCTTTGCTCCCTTTACTTGGAGAAACCTGTCCCTCAAACATCAGGATGATGACCTATCTTTCAGGCCTCAGGTCAGGCAAGCCCTCTCCCAGGAAGCTTTACCTAATCCATCCGTTTATAGTCCAGACAGATTGTCCCTTGTCTATGCTCCCTCAATGTATGACGGTTACCCATATCATGGCAATTTACCACATTGTACTTTAATTGTAGGTTACTGAGCTGCCTCTCCACTAAACTGTGACCTCTCCCCCCACCCCAAAAGGGACTACATGTATATTCAGCCTTGTATCCTCCAAGAAACCAACACATACTAGACACTGAATAAAAGCTTGTTGAATAAACTGAATGACATATGGGTCAAATCATTTTTTTTTTTTTTTTTTTTGTGGTACGCGGGCCTCTTACTGCTGTGGCCTCTCCCGTTGCGGAGCACAGGCTCCAGACGTGCAGGCTCAGCGGCCATGGCTCACGGGCCCAGCCGCTCCGCGGCATGTGGGGTCCTCCCGGACCGGGGCACGAACCCATGTCCCCTGCATCGGCAGGCGGACTCTCAACCACTGCGCCACCAGGGAAGCCCGGGTCAAATCATTTTTAAGAACCTAGTGTAAACACAGTCTACTGGGAAAAGGGAATAAGAGATATAAAAAGTGGAGAACCTGGCACCTATCCTTGAATGCCTTTATAATCACAGTTAGAGAACAGAAACTCATGGAATATTTCTAGTGCATGATGTGCTCTGCAGATTATCTTCACCAACTCAAGGCCCACCCTCTGGTTATATCAATTACTTGCTCTAAAGAGATGGACAAAATACAGTACTGTCATAATAGAGGGTCTATTTCATGGTTTAATTATAAGACTTAAATAAATTAAAATATGGGAAACACTTGGAATAGTGCCTAGTACTTATTAAGTACTATGTGTGTGTTTGTTAAGTAAATATGCAAACAAAAAAACAAACAACAAACTCTATTTTATTCTGATAGCCCCAGAAACATACATCTGAGAGTTTTCAAGCTGTATATCCTGAAACAGATAGAGATACTCATAGATATGGAGATAGATAGAAGTAGAGAGGGGACCTGCTCAAGATTCCCTCAAACCCAGTCAAAAGAAAGGAGAGCAGAAAGGTTCTAGAAACTGGACTGGAAAGGAGTGAATCCATGATTAACAAAAGGGGAACATCTGCATTCAGAGAAGCTGCAACATCTAAAATGCCTTGGGAAAGCAACCATCTTAACCTTCTTCTCAAAATAAAATATCTGCTCTGCATGGCCGATACTGCCAATTGCCTCAATCAACACTCCTCCAACCACTTCTAGTTTGACTTCCTATACATTAGAGGTTAGAAGGCAAAAAACTACATTTCCCAGAATTCCCTGTAGCTAGCATGTTCCCTCTGGACCTAGCTTCTGATGAAAAAATACACAGACCCGAAGGTGAAAGAACGAACATAAAAATGTATGGGCTTTGAGACTTCTGAAAGAATGGTGGCAGAGGCTTTTGTTATTCTGCAGCAGCCACGGTGGAGGCTCCAGGGTCCAGTCAGTCCAGAGGTGCTGTAGCTTCCTGGTGTGGCAGCTTTTACTAGTGCACCACAGCATTGCATTCTCCAGCCAGGAGCTGGGCAGCAGCCACGGTTTTACAGGGTGGCTCTGGGAATTGCTCCAGGAACCTTACTTAGTGCCCATCCCTATAGACCTTTCGACTATTCTGAAATCTCCTTAAATCCCTGCAATAAAGTCCTTTCTGCTTAAAGACGGGTGGATTCTGTTGTCTGCAATGGAGCCTTGATCAACATACTTTGGAAAGGATTTTTCTTCTGACTGCAGTACAGCTCTAGCTGTATTATAGAAGCATTATGAAAATAATTCACTTTGAAGAACATCATTCTGAAATAAGTCTATTCAGTGCAGAAAAATAAATGGAGAAAAAAACACCAGGTAGATCACTCCAAGGAGTGTTCTAGAACTGGATAATGAAGGCAGTGAGTGTTTCACATTCATAAGTGCACCAATTTATGGATTTCAAAACCAAATAGAAAATTAGCTACCTTACCCACTGGTCTGTATTTTTCATTACCATGGCTATTTTCTCCTTGGATAGGGAAAACAAGGAGAGCTGTATATATTTACTGTTTTCCTTACCTCATATCCAACATTTTGAAAAAAAAAAAAAAAGCAGTACAACAGAAACACTAAACACTTCTGCATATCTGTTTCCTAAACAGCATTTGTGCATATTATTTACTTTGAGACCATACTTAATTCCCAAACACACTGAGCAAAACTTATCTATGAATAGAGAAAACCTTTATAAAATACTTGAATCCAGAAATGTTTCCCTACACATTCAAAGACAGCAAGCTCACCTTAATGGTCTATAATTCTCCAAAGGGGAAGGGAAAAAAATATGACTAATTTGTAGGGATTTTGCACAGAAGCAGCACTGCTCTCTGGATGAACTCAGGCTAATGATTCATTTAGCAATTATTGGAAGAGTTTTCTTTATCTTTCAACAGATGCTTTGCTATTTCTAAAATAATTTGAACTAAATTATTTTACTGCTCACAATTTCCAGAGACAATACTCTTTCCCCAACATTTCCTCAAAGATAAAATATTTTCACTAACAAAACTTTTTTTTTCCTGTAAATAACAAGTCTCTGCTTAAACATCTTTACCATCCTGCCCAGGTAAAGAAGATGCTCACAAGGGTGGGGACGCCATCAACAGGACTAGCACAAACAGTGCAACAGGGAAGAGCCAATTCTGACTCCATGTTGGATCTGCTTCTTTTACTTTAACCTTTGCTTTTCACTGCTTTTGTTATTATAATCACTGTCTATGGCTGTAAGCATACATAATGGCCTGCCACAGGGAACCCTGCCCCTCTGCCTGTTAAACTAAAAGGTCTTTGTTCAGCTCACAGAGAGACATTCTGACCCTGCCCACCTGTGGATGGCTGCAGAACATCCCGTCCTGTTTTGCAAGATAAATGGCCTTTTTACTGTACTTCCTCACCTCCTCCCCTTCTGTTCTATAATAGAAACTGTCATCCAGACCCCGTAAGATGGTTTTTTGGGGACCCTAGTCCGCCATCTTCTCAGTCTGCCGACCTTCCGAAAAGAGTCGCTATTCCTTGCCTCAACGCCTCGTCTCCCGATTTATTGGCCTGTCGTGGGGCAAGCAGAGCAAGCTTGGACTCGGTAACAACAGTACTGTTTAACATGTACCATCCAGTCTCTTAACTGGCCCTCAGCATCTAAGCCTTGCAAATAGGTCCAGGGTATAATGGGGGTGGGAGGTGTTCTGCACAAGGAAAGAGAAAACCTCTCAAAATGACTTAATTCATCAAGGGGACCTAATTAACGTGGGTGGATTCTTTGAATCTCTTCAACCCAATTGCCAACCCAAACTCAGTAACATCCTCGGGCTATACCTCTACCTCCCTGCTTTCTAGAAGTTGCTCCAGATTATTCAAGATATGTGCAATATACGTGATCAAACAAATATAGAGTCTCTCTCCGTACTTTGTCTATTCCATATTTCTCCCTTTCTTCCTAAAGCTAACAAAGAATCAATTTTTTTAAAAAAATATTAAATTCTGGTATGAAATCAAAGGCACAAAAACTATATTATACTCTCCATATCTGTCAAACTGTTAAAACACTAACCATATCTTCTATAAGGTATGTGGAGAAGTGAGCTATAAACAATTAATAAAGCTGCTAAATAAGTTAGGGGTCATGACCAAAAAAAAAAAGTAATAGACTGGGATGACTAGACAGCAAGTTATACAAGCTCATAAGATTTCACAGCTACAAACTATGCTAATAAATCATGCATCTCATTAGTGTCACTCCTCCAGAACACCAAAAAGACAAAGTCACAGTAACACGGAGAAAAAACAATGATCCCCAGTCCTTTGGGAGCCATGGCCCCTAAAATGGCCCTCATGGTCGGAGAATTTGCTTTCTTCTTAGGAAGTCTTCACACATTCAAGAAAACTCATTAACATGTAACGTCTCTGTGGTGGGCAAATACTAGCAAACTACAACTCCAGATGGAATCCCAAAATGTTGAAGTTCCCCAGGGCAGAAGGCCAATTAAGAAAGGTAAGAATAATACAAGAGAGAAAAAGGAAAAACTGACATTTTTGCCATCCATCTAGGGGGGAGGAGGGGAGCTTTTCATAATCCCACATACCATTTCTCTCCTTGAATTTTACACACTGCATGAAAGACCAGGAAAGTGAGCAATCAGAGTATGTGGAAGGATTCTCCCATGTATCTTTTCAATCTGTCCTCTTTGCCCATTAGCTGGCTGCCCAAGCTCTCAAAGAGAGACCTCCCTGTGAAATAATAGAAAATGTATATTGTTGACTGCCCATGGTGCCTAGCACAGAACTTCTGAAACCTTGGAATTTCCTGTGATAGGAGCACTAGGAACACATTTTGTTTGAATATTTGGTCTTTGACCCTGGTTCCTGACACAAAGCTTCTAAATCCCCTGGAATTTCCTGAGTAACAGCAGTGTCTTTTGTTCTAATAAGGTGACTTTTAGTGGGCTACTGGATGAGGGCTGGTCACCAGAAAGACCAAGCCGGGATTAGAAGCTTGGAATTTTCAGCCCCACTCCCCGTTGTCCAGAGAAGGGAGAAGGCCTAGAAATGAAGTTAATGATCGATCCTGCCTACATGAGGAAGCCTCCATAAAAATCCCAAAAGGACAGAGTTCAGAGAGCTTCCGGATTGGTGAACACATAGAGGTCCTGGGAGAGTGACGCTCTTGGAGAGGGCATGAAAACTCCATGCCCCTTCCCACATACCCTGCCCTATGCATTTCTTCCATCTGGATGATCATCTGTATCCTTTATTACATCCTTTTATAATAAACCAGTAAACAGTAAGTTAACTGTTTTCCTGAGTTCTGTGAGCTGCTCTAGCAAATTAATTGAACCTGAGGAAGGGGTGGTGGGAAGCTCCGATTTAAAACCAGTTGGTCAGAAACAAAGGTAACAAACCGGACTTGCAGTTGGCACCTTAAGGGAGGTAGGGGGAGCAGTCTTGTGGGGTTGAGCCCTTAACCTGTGGGATCTGATGCTATCTCCAGGTAGTGTCAGAATTGAGTTAAACTGTAGGACACCCGGCTGTTTTGCAGAACTGCTTGGTGTGGGGAAACCGCACACACAGCTGGTGTCAGAAGTACTGTAAGTGTGGTAGTATTATGAGAGTAAAGGAGAAACACAGGAGAAGGGAGGTTTTCTATACCTTTCCCTCCCAAAGCATCCCTTAGAATTGTCAGCCATCACAGTAGCTGAGATACCTCCAAGGCTGGGAATGCAGACAAACAAAAACAAGATCCAAGGCTCACCACATCTTCCGGGCACATCTCCACCAACCATTCCCCCACAGTGCATTGCCTCAGCCATCTCTCTGCAGAAACTTATTTGTTATTAAAATGACTTATCGGTTTTTTTTTTTTATCATTTCTGAACTTATTTTAAATACTTCAACACAGAGACTTCTAGTTCCAGTCAAGATACAATGAACACATTTCCCCCTAACCCTCCCACTAAGACAGCTAAAAACCCTGGATGTAATTATAAAACAAACATAAGAAGATTCTGAAAGATGGAAAGAAGAAGGCAGACTGGCTAGGGACCTCAGGACTTGAGGAATAAATAAAATAAAATAACTCATTGGATGGACTTAATAGCAGAGGTAGATTACAGAGGAAAGAAACACTGAGCCTAAAGATATGTCAACAGATATTACACAGTCTGAATAACAGAGAAAAAAATAGGCTGAAAAATATAAACAGAGCCTCAGGGACCTGTAACACGGTTATAAAAGGTCTAACATTTGTGTCATTGGAATCCTAGAAAGAAAGGAGAAAAATGTGGGGATGAAAAAATAGTCAAAGAAATAAAAACTAAAAATTTCCCAAATTTGCAAAAGGAATAAACCTAAAGATTCAAGAATCTGAACCCAATCAAATTAAATATACCAATTAAAAGACAGAGATTGGCAGAATGGACTTTTAAGAAGCAATCTAACTCTATGCCATCTACAAGAAATTCACTTCAAAATAACGATATAGGTAGGTTGAAAATAAGAGGCTAGAAAAGGACATGGCCTACAAATATTAATCAAAAGAAAGCAGGAGTGACTATATTAATATCAGATAAAGTAGATTTCAGTGAAAGAAAATCACCAGTGTCAGAAAGGATCATTAAGTTATGATAAAACAGTCAATCCATAAAGAAGACATAACAATCCTAAATGTATATGCACCAAACAACAGAGCTGTAAAACATATGAAGCAAAAACTGATAGAACAGATAAAAATAGAGAAATCCACAACTATAGTTGGAGACTTTAACACCTCTCTCTCTCAGCAACTGATAAAACTACCAGACAGAAAATCATTAAGGATACAAAAAAACTTACCACTACCAACCAACAGGATCTAATCAACATTTGTAGAACATACCATTCAACAACATCAGAATACACATTCTTTTCAAGTACCCATGGAACATTCACTAAGATAGACTATATCCTGAGCCATAAAACGAATCCCAACAAATTTAAAAGAATTTCATCATACAGAGTGTATTCTCTGACAACAATGGAATCAAACTAGAAATCAGTATCAGAAAGATAATAGGAAACTCTCCAAACACTTTTCTAAATAACACGAGTCAAAGAGGAAGTGTTGAGGGAAATAAAAAATAAATAGAACTGAATAAAAATGAAAAGACAGGGACTTCCCTGATGGCGCAGTGGTTAAGAATCCACCTGCCAATGCAGGGGACATGGATTCGAGCCTTAGTCTGGGAAGATCCCACATGCCGTGGAGCAACTACTGAGCCTGCATGCCACAACTACTGAAGGCCACACACCTAGAGCCCATGCTCTGCAACAAAGAGAAGCCACCACAATGAGAAGCCCACGCACCACAACGGAAAGTAGACCCCACTCACCACCACTAGAGAAAGCACCCACACAGCAATGAAGACACAACACAGCCAAAACTTAATTAATTTTTTAAAAAAATAGAAAGACAATTTATCAAAATGTATAGCTAAAGCAGTGCTGAAGAAAATACAAAACACTTAACAGTTACATTAGAGTAAAAATCTCAAACTTCTAAGCTACCACCACAAGAAACTAGAAAATGAGAAGCAAAACAAACACTGAGCAAGCAAGAAGAAGGACATAAAGAGCAGAAATCAATGAAATGAAAAACAGAAAAATAGAGAAACCTCATGAAACAAAAAGCTGGTTCTCTGTAAAAATCAATACGCTCACAAATTTCCAGAAAACAAGCAAAAAATAAAGAAGATGACCCAAATTACCAAAATCAGGAATAAAAAGGGGGCTATCACTGCTCCACAGACATTATAAGGATAATAAGACATACTAAGAAAAACTCTATATACATAAATTTGACAACTTAGATTAAATGGCCTAATTCCTCAAAAAGCACAAACTACCAAAATTCACCCAATAAAAATATATCATTTTGGCCTCCCTAAGCTTCTCAGCCCCTCTCAGACAAATCACAGGGCAGGCCCTGAACCAAGATGGTGGAATAAAAGGACGTGCTCTCACTCCCTCTTGTGAGAACACAAGAATCACAAACAGCTGCTGGACAGTTATCGACAGGAAGACACTGGAACTCACCAGAAAAGATACTCCACATCCAAAGACAAAGGAGAAGCCACAACGAGACGGTAGGAGGGGTGCAATCACAGTAAAATCAAATCCCATAACCACTGGGTGGGTGACTCACAGACTGGAGAACACTTATACCACAGAAGTCCACCCACTGGAGTGAAGGTTCTGAGCCCCACATGAGGCTTCCCAACCTGGGGGTCTGGCAACGGCAGGAGGAATTCCTAGAGAATCAGACTTTGAAGGCTAGTGGGATTTGAATGCAGCACTTCAACAGGACTGGGGGAAACAGAGACTCCACTCTTGGAGGGCACACACAAAGTAGTGTGCACATCGGGACACAGGGGAAGGAGCAGTGACCCCAGCGAAGACTGAACAAGACTTACCTGCTAGCGTTGGAGCATGTCCTGCAGAAGCAGGGGGAGGCTGTGGCTCACCATGAGGACAAGGACACAGGCAGCAGAAGTTCTGGGAAGTACTCCTTGGCGTGAGCCCTCCCAGAGTCTTCCATTAGGCCCATCAAAGAGCCCAGGTAGTCTCCAGTGTTGGGTTGCCTCAGGCCAAACAACCAAAAGGGAGGGAACCCAGCCCTACCCATCATCAGAAAAGTGGATTAAAGTTTTACTCAGCTCTGCCCACCAGAGCAACAGTCAGCTCTACCCACCACCAGTCCCTCCCATCAAGAAACTTGCACATGCCTCATAGATAGCTTCATCCACCAGAAGGCAGACAACAAAAGCAGGAAGAACTACAATACTGCAGGCTGTGGAACAAAAACCACATCCACAGAAAGAGAGACAAGATGAAAAGGCAGAGGGCTATGTGCCAGATGAAGGAACAAGATAAAACCCAAGAAACACAACCAAATGAAGTGGAGATAGGCAAACTTCCAGAAAAAGAATTCAGAATAATAATAGTGAAGATGATCCAGGACCTCGGAAAAAGAATGGAGGCAAAGATCGAGATGAGGTAAGAAATGTTTAACAAAGACCTAGAAGAATTAAAGAACAAACAAACAGAGATGAACAATACAATAACTGAAATGAAAACTACACTAGAAGGAATCAATAGCAGAATAACTGAGGCAGAAGAACGGATACGTGACCTGGAAGACAGAATGGTAGAATTCACGGCTGCGGAACAGAATAAAGAAGAAAGAATGAAAAGAAATAAAGACAGCCTAAGAGACCTCTGGGACAACATTAAACACAACAACATTCGCATTATAGGGGTCCCAGAAGGAGAAGAGAGAGAGAAAGGACCCGAGAAAATATCTGAAGAGATTATAGTCGACAACTTCCCTAACATGGGAAAGGAAATAGCCACCCAAATGCAGGAAGCATAGACAGTCCCATAAAGGATAAATCCAAGGAGAAACAGGCCGAGACACATAGTAATCAAATTGGCAAAAATTAAAGACAAAGAAAAATTATTGAAAGCAGCAAGGGAAAAATGACAAATAACATAAAAGGGAACTCCCATAAGGTTAACAGTAGAATTCTCAGCAGAAACTCTACAAGTCAGAAGGGAGCGGCATGATATACTTAAAGTGATGAAAGGGAAGAACCTACAACCAAGATTACTCTACCACGCAAGGATCTCATTCAGATATCACAGAGAAATCCAAAGCTTTACAGACAAGCAAAAGCTAAGAGAATTCAGCACCACCAAACAAGCTCTACAACAAACGCTAAAAAAACTTCTCTAAGTGGGAAATGCAAGAGAAGTAAAGGACCTACAAAAACAAACCCAAACCAATTAAGAAAATGGTCATAGGAACATACATATCAAAAATTACCTTAAACGTGAATGGATTAAATGCTCCAACCAAAAGACACAGGCTTGCTGAATGGATACAAAAACAAGACCCATATATATGCTATCTACAAGAGACCCACTTCAGACCTAAGGACACATACAGACTGAAAGTGAGGGGATGGAAAAAGGTATTCCATGCAAATGGAAATCAAAAGAAAGCTGGAGTAGCACTACTCATATCAGATAAAATAGACTTTAAAATAAAGAATGTTACAAGAGACAAGGAAGGACACTACAGAATGATCAAGGGATCAATCCAAGAAGAGATAACAATTACAAACATTTATGCACCCAACATAGGAGCACCTCAATACATAAGGAAACTGCTAACAACTATAAAAGAGGAAACCAACAGTAACAAAATAATAGTGGGGGATTTTAACACCTCACTTAAACCAATGGACAGATCATCCAAAATGAAAATAAATAAGGAAACAGAAGCTTTAAATAATACAATAGACCAGATAGATTTAATTGATATTTATAGGACTTTCCATCCAGAAAGAGAAGATTACACTTTCTTCTCAAGTGCACATGGAACATCCTCCAGGATAGATCACAACTTGGGTCACAAATCAAGCCTCAGTAAATTTAAGAAAATTGAAATCATATAAAGCATCTTTTCTGACCACAATGCTATGAGATTAGAAACAAATTACAGGGGAAAAAAACGTAAAAAACACAAACACATGGAGGCTAAACAATACGTTACTAAATAACCAAGAGATCACTGAAGAAATCAAAGAGGAAATCAAAAAATACCTAGAGACAAATGACAATGAAAACACGATGATTCAAAACCTATGGGATGCAGCAAAAGCAGTTCTAAGAGGGAAGTTTATAGCTATACAAGCCTACCTCAAGAAACAACAAATATCTCAAATAAACAATCTAACCTTACACCTAAAGGAACTAGAGAAAGAAGAACAAACAAAACCCAAAGTTAGCAGAAGGAAAGAAATCATAAAGATCAGAGCAGAAATAAATGAAATAGAAACAAATAAAACAAGAGCAAAGATCAATAAAACTAAAAGCTGGTTCTTTGAGAAGATAAACAAAATTGATAAACCATTAGCCAGACTCATCAAGAAAAAGAGGCAGAGGACTCAAATCAATGAAAGTAGAAATGAAGAAAGAGAAGTAACAACAGACACCACAGAAATACAAAGCATCCTAAGAGACTACTACAAGCAACTCTATGCCAATAAAATGGACAACCTGGAAGAAATGGACAAATTCTTAGAAAGGTATAACCTTCCAAGACTGAACCAGGAAGAAATAGAAAATATGAACAGACCAATCACAAGTAATGAAATTGAAACTGTGATTAAAAATCTTCCAACAAACAAAAGTCCAGGACCAGATGGCTTCACAGGTGAATTCTATCAAACATTTAGAGAAGAGCTAACTCCCGTCCTTCTCAAACTCTTCCAAAAAATTGCAGAGGAAGGAACACTCCCAAACTCATTCTGTGAAGCCACTATCACTCTGATACCAAAACCAGACAAAGATACTACAAAGAAAATTACAGACTAATATCACTAATGAATGTAGACGCAAAAATCCTCAACAAAATACTAGCAAACAATCCAACAGCACACTAAAAGGATCATACACCATTATCAAGTGGGATTTATCCCAACGATGCAAGGATTCTTCAATATATGCAAATCAATCAATGTGATACACCATATTAACAAACTGAAGAATAAAAACCATATGATCATCTCAATAGATGCAGAGAAAGCTTTTGACAAAATTCAACACTCATTTATGATAAAAACTCTCCAGAAAGTGGGCATAGACGGAAACTACCGCAACATAATAAAGGCCATATAGGACAAACCCACAGCAAACAGCATTTTCAATGGTGAAAAACTGATAGCATTTCCTCTAAGATCAGGAACAAGACAAGGATGTCCACTCTCACCACTATTATTCAACATAGTTTTGGAAGTCCTAGCCATGGCAATCAGAGAAGAAAAAGAAATAAAAGGAATACAAATTGGAAAAGAAGAAGTAAAACTGTCAATGTTTGCAGATGACATGATACTCTACATAGAGAATCCTAAAGATGCTACCAGAAAACTACTAGAGCTAATCAGTGAATTTGGTAAAGTTGCAGGATACAAAATTAATGCACAGAAATCTCTTGCATTCCTATATACTAATGATGAAAAATCTGAAAGAGAAATTAAGGAAACACTCCCATTTATCACTGCAACAAAAAGAATAAAATACCTAAGAATAAACCTACCTAGGGAGACAAAAGATCTGTATGCAGAAAACTATAAGACACTGATGAAAGAAATTAAAGATGACACCAACAGATGGAGAGATATACCATGTTCTTGCATTGGAAAAATCAACATTGTGAAAATGACTATACTACCCAAAGCAATCTACAGATTCAATGCAATCCCTATCAAATTACCAATGGCATTTTTTATGGAACTAGAACAAAAAATCTTAAAATTTGTATAGAGATACAAAAGACCCCGAATAGCCAAAGCAGTCTTGAGGGAACAAAATGGAGCTGGAGGAATCAGACTCCCTGACTTCAGACTATACTACAAAGCTATAGTAATCAAGACAATATGGTACTGGCACAAAAAGAGAAACATAGATCAATGGAACAAGATAGAAAGCCCAGAAGTAAACTCACTCACCTATGGTCAACTAATCTATGACAAAGGAGGCAAGGATATACAATGCAGAAAAGACAGTCTCTTCAATAAGTGGTGCTGGGGAAACTGGACAGCCACATGTAAAAGAATGAAATTAGAACACTCCCTAACACCATACATAAAAATAAACTCAAAATAGATTAGAGGGCTTCCCTGGTGGCGCAGTGGTTGAGAGTCCACCTGCCGATGCAGGGGACACGGGTTCGTGCCCCGGTCTGGGAAGATCCCACATGCTGCGGAGCAGCTGGGCCCATGAGCCATGGCCGCTGAGCCTGCGCGTCCGGAGCCTGTGCTCCACAGAGGGAGAGGCCATGACAGTGAGAGGCCCGCATACTGCAAAAAATAAATAAATAAATAAATAGATTAGAGACCTAAATGCAAGACCAGACACTATCAAACTCTTAGAGGAAAATATAGGAAGAACACTCTTTGACATAAATCATGGCAAGATCTTCTTTGATCCACCTCCTAGAGTAATGGAAATAAAAACAAAAATAAACAAATGGGACCTAATGAAACTTCAAAGCTTTTGCACAGCAAAGGAAACCATAAACAAGACGAAAAGACAACCCTCAGAATGGGAGAAAATATTTGCAAACGAATCAAGGGACAAAGGATTAATCTCCAAAATATAGAAACAGCTCATGCAGCTCAATATTAAAAAAACAAAAAACCCAATCCAAAAATGGGCAGAAGATCTAAATAGACATTTCTCCAAAGAAGACATACAGATGGTCAAGAAGCACATGACAAGCTGCTCAACATCACTAATTATTAGAGAAATGCAAATTAAAACTACAATGAGGTACTCACACCAGTTAGAATGGGCATCATCAGAAAATCTACAAACAACAAATGCTGGAGAGGGTGTGGAGAAAAGGGACCCCTCTTGCACTGTTGGTGGGAACGTAAATTGATACAGCCACTATGGAGAACAGTGTGGTAGTTCCTTTAAAAACTAAAAATAGAGTTAACATATGATCCAACAATCCCACTACTGAGCATACACCCAGAGAAAACCATAATTCAAAAAGACACATTGCACCCCAATGTTCATTGCAGCACTATTTACAATAGCCGGGTCATGGAAGCAACCTAAATGCCCATTGACAGACGAATGGATAAAGATGATGTGGTACATATATATAATGGAGTATTACTCAGCCATAAAAAGGAACGAAATTGGGTCATTTGTTGAGACATGGATGGATCTAGAGACTGTCATACAGAGTGAAGTAAGTCAGAAAGAGAAAAACAAATATCATATATTAACGCATATATGTGGAACCTAGAAAAATGGTACATATGAACCAGCTTGCAAGGCAGAAATTGAGACACAGATGTAGGGAACAAACGTATGGACACCAAGTGGGGAAAGCAGTGGGGGGGGGGGGGATGAATTGGGCAATTGGGATTGACATGTATACACTGATGTGTATAAAATTGATGACTAATAAGAACCTGCTGTATTAAAAAATAAATTAAATAAAATTCAAAAAAATTTAAAATATATATATATATCATTTTAACCATCAAACAAATTGAATTCATAGTTTTAAAATCCCTAAAAAGAAATCTCCAGTCCCACGTGGTTTCACTAAAGAATTCTACCTGACACCTAAAGAACCTCTCTGTAATAGGGGAGATACTGCCGAACTCATTTTCTAAGTCTAGTAATAAACACATAGAATCTGAAATTAAAGATACAAGACCATATATAATCAGTCAAAATTCAGACATAGACAGTATTCAGAGAGAAAGAGAGAACTACAGTCTAATATCCCTCCTGAACACAGACAAGAAAAATCTCAGCAGAATATCAGCAAGTGTAGTCCAGCTACATATATAAAAAAATTATACACCATGACCAAGTGGAGTTTATCCCAGGGATGCAAGGCTGGTTCAATACTCAAAAATCAATCAAACTAATGCAACATATTAACACTTTCTTAATTAAAGAAGAAAAATAGCATCATCATACCAATTGATGCAGAAAAATCATCTAACAAAATTCAATACTGATTCACAAAAATTCTCAGAAAACTAGGAATAGAGGGAAACTTTCCCCCCTTGATAAAGAACATCTACAGAAAAACCTACAGAAACATCATACTTAATGGTGAATGACTGATGTTAATGGTTAAGACTGGGAAAAAGCCAAGGATGTACACTCTCATAACTCTTATTCAACATAATACTAGAAGTCCTAGCCAGCACAATAAGAAAAGAAAAGAAGAGTCATAATAGATTGAAAAGGAAGACATGAAAATGTCCCGATTTGCAGGTGACATGATTGTTTACACAGAACAACTCAACAAGTCTGTCCAAAAAGAAAGGAAAAAAAAACCCTCCAATAAGGAATAAATGAGCTCAGAAAAGCCACAGGATATAAGATCAACATATAAAAGCCAACTGTACTTCTATATACTAGCAATGAACATGTGGAAATTGAAATTTAAAATGTAAAACCATTTATAATTGCTCAAAAAATAAAATACTTAGGCATAAATGTAACAAAACATGTATAGAATTTGTCTCCTAAAAACTACAAAATACTAATGAAATAAATCTGAAAAGATGTAAATAAATCTAAAGACACACTGTGTTCATGGATTGGAAAATTCAACATAGTGAAGACATCAATTTTCCAAATTGATCTATAAATTTATCAGAATTGTACCAAAATCCCAGCAAAAAGTCTTGTAGATATAGAAGAGCTTATTCTAAAGCATATTTGGAAAGGCAAAGGAACTAAATGAGCTAAAACAATTTGGAAAAAAAGAATAAAGTTAGATTACATTACTTGATTTTAAGACTCACCAGTAATCAAGAAAATGTGGCATTAGTGTAAAGACAGATACATATATCAATGGAACAGAAATGAAAACCCAGAAATAGAGCCACACAAGTTTGCCCAACTGATTTATGACAAAGGTGTGAAACAATTCAATAGAGGAAGACAGTCTTTTCAACAAAAGGTGCTGTAGCAATTGGACAACCATAAGCAAAAAAATAATAATAATAAATCTCTACCTAAATTAACACAAAAATTAACCCAAAAGAGATCACAGACTTAAAGGTAAAATGCAAAACTAGGAAACTTTGTGGGGAAAAAAAAAAATCTTTGGGTCATAAAACTAGGCCAAGAGTACTTAGACATGACACCAAAAGCACAGTTCTTAAGAGAAAAAAAAAATTAATAAACTGGATTTCTGTGAAAGACCCTACCAAGAGGATGAAAAGTCAAGCTACTGCCTGAGAAGTAATATTTGCAAACCACCTACCTGACAAAGAACTAGTACCTAGACTATACAGAGAACTCTCTAAACTCTACAGTGAAAATAAACCAAACAATCCAAGTGAAAATGGGCAAAAGATATGAACAGAATTTCACTAAAGAGTATATAGAGATGACAAATAAGTGCATGAAAATACGTTCAACATCTTTAACTATTAGGGAAACGCAAATTAAAACCATGATGAGATATCACTACCCACCTATCAGAAAAGCTGAAATTTAAAATGTTAATAAGGCCAGATGCTAGTAAGTGCGCAGTGAAACTGAGTATCTCATACATTTTTTTGGTGGGAATGTAAAATGGTAGAGCCATTTTGGAAAACAGTTCATACAGTTTTTCACAAAACCAAACATGTGCTTATCATACAATCCAGCAATCAAACACCTGGGTATTTATCCCTGAGAAAATAAAACTTAAGTTCACACGAAAACCTGTACACAAATATTCACATCAGATTTATTTATAATAGCCAAAAACTGGAAACAACCGAAATGTCCTTCACGAGTCAAATGGTTAAACAAACTGGTCCATCCATATCATTAACTAATACCCTGCAAAGAAAAGGAATAAATTACTGATACACACAACTTGTATGAATCTCAAGGGCATTAAGCTGGGGGCGGGGGAGGGAGCCAGTCTCCAAAGGTTATAATACCATATGACTCCATTTATATAACATTCTCAAATGACAAAATCATGAGATGGAAAAACAAAACCGTGGCTTCCATGGGTTCGGGATGGCGAGAGCAGGATGGGTGTGACAAGAAAGAGGCAGAAAGGAAGTTCTTTCTGGTTCTGTATTTTAACTGTGTTGGTGGTTAATGAAAGGAAAGGAATAGAACCACACTCAAAAGTCCCAATATACCACATACAAAAACTGCAGTTTCCATGGTTGAACCAGGATGGGGTTTAAAGCCCAGCCACGTAGACCTCTGCTTCGCCCCCTAATGGTGGTTCCTGAGGCATGCTAGGAATACTATGGTATTTGCAGAATCTCAAAGTTGATGAGCCAGACTTCTCATTTGCATACCCACAGTACCCTGTATAGAGTACAATCCTTTCAAGTTTAAAAGAATATTCCTTTCAACTCAACATTTCTAACTATGAGAAGTTTGCTTACAAAATCCCTTGTACAAACTTTAAGCAGGAAGTGCCCTTGGGGATAAAGAGCCACCATCAGTGAAGTAGGATCTGCGGTTACTGGAGAAATGACCTTAGTAAACTAGCGTTATAGTCTGTTTTCTCTTCAGATAGAATAAATCTTTCGCCTTTTACTAAAGATTTCCGTGAAGAGAACTAAGTCTGAACGTTCCACAAACTTTTTGAGGCCTTGCTGTGGCAGGGCTAGTGTCTGATGTTGTAATAAAAGACATGATCTTTCTGAAATAACCCATCTTCCCGCCGTTTTCAACATGCCACTATTCCTCTTAACCTACAAAGTTTAGTATTATAAGAAGCTTATAGGCTAAGGTTTTATTGGTTTTCTACCTGAACTGTTCTGATTAACCTACACAGTTTTAGTATTATAAGTAAGAAGCTTATAAAGTTTTATTGGTTTTCTGCCTGAGCTGTTCTAGTAAAATGTCATAAATTTATGTCAAATGAATTTCCACTGATGAAGTGTTGACTTGCCAGTTGCCACTCACGTCAGAAACATTGACTAAAACAACTGAACCGTTCCCCTTCCCTCCCCTATATAATGAAGAATCTAAAATGTTGAAAACATATATCCTAAGTGATGGCCCTGAAGCCCCACTCAAAGGTCCTGTATTCAGTTCCAAGTTGTAAAGTATGTGGTGGTCTGACGCCAGATTGTCCAGAATCCCCGGTGCATGATGTCATAGCCATGAGAGGAACCTTAAATGCATGGTAGGGGTACCAACTCCTAAAAGACAAAGAGCCTCCTGAAACTTCACCCAGCCCAGCAAACAGGCTGGTATGAACTGGTTTCTACTGCTTGCCTAATAAATGTTTATATGTGTGATCAAATTTAGCTGGAGAACTGCCTTCATACAACCCACGAGCAAAATTATAATGGACTAACTAACCCTCACCAACGTGAACTTTTCAGCAGATACTGTGATCCTGCAAGTGGCTTCAGTCAGTTCCCCACACAAAGACACCACCCTTCACATCTCCCACGGGCCCATGATCTCACTTTTATCCTGCAGCTGCTTCTAATTTCTTTTTAACAGAGACTTATCAACTGTCATGTCATGATTTTAAAAGGTAATAACCTTTTAAAGAATGGTGACAGGCACCACTTTTAGGGAATGTACTGGGAAAAGGAAGGGTTTCCCCTCCTCCCCACTCCCCCATGTCTCTCCCCAAATTTCAGCTCTAAGCCACTGCTGAACTCTGCTCCTTCTACTCTCAGAATCCTATCTGTTGGAGCACTTACATGGGATGTGTTGTGTAAACAACCCCCTCTACCCTGAGGGACCGTTCTTGACAATAAAAGTGCCCAAATGCAGAGTCCACATTCCAGAAGGAATGAGTTAGCATCCGAAGGGTCCCAGTCAGAAATCCAGTTCCAGACATGGCTACAATTCAAATGATTTCAATATTGGTATTGAAAGCTGCACCTGAGAATTTATTGGCATTAAGGATGTTAGAAATAAGTAATGTACAAATGAAGGAAGTGGTGTTCAACATAGGCAGTGAGTTAGAAATTTTCTCAGCCTCCAATAACCTCATAAGGGTGAGGCATCAGAATCCCTGGAGCAGGCACCCAGAGCTTCAGAGAAAACAGCCCTCCTTCTAGCACCCCCTGTGCTTCTATGTCCCTTTACTTCATAAGGTTCCATTCCTCCTGTCAGACTAGCAGGGTGTCTGCTCCAGCCCACAGAGTAGAACTGCCTCAGCCTCAGATGAATCCTTCCTGCAGGGTGCTTGTTGGAGAACCTAAAGACAGAGAACAGGTTCAGTGGCAGATTTTGTACCTGCCACTGAAGAAATAAACAAGTGTTTGCACACATGGCAGAATTCAGATCTGAACTCTTTCCCTATGACGTACCACTTGGTAGTGAGGTTACAGGAAAGGAAGATATTTAACTCCTACCCACCTCCAACTACCAGAAGCTAATAAGAGTAAAACCAAAGAATTTGACTTTTGTTCAACAATCAGACAGACTCGGGTCAGTTCAAAACACTATCCTCCTCAGATCCACCTCCTCTGGGGAGCCTTCCCTGGTCATTCCAAGGCTGGAAACTCACCTGGCAATTTTGGGCTATACCAACCAGGGACACTCATAAAAATGGAAACACTTTGTTCAATGTAATGCCAATTTTCAGGAAGGACACACAAACAGGGTCAGTTGTCCTGGCTGTGTACACCTGCTATCTCTTCAGCTTGACAGATGCTGCTGCCCTTAGTTAAATAATTAGAGCATCATCCCTATTAAAGCCACATGGCAGCCTGGCATTCTCAGATGGAGTATTAGCTTCTTGAGGAGAGAAGCTATGCTTCTTACTTCCCCTAACCCACAGCACCTATAGAAAAGCAGTTGATTAGCAAAGAATTACTTGTAAACTGACTGGCCTGTGGCTGAGAAATGTCTCACCACTCCAAACCTATATCATCACCTCAAGATTTTACTAAGTAGTCATGGGGAACCTCTCTCTCTCTCAAACTGTTTCTTTTTCTCTCTTCTCTTCCTCCATACGTGTACGTGCACACATACACACACCTGATTTTTTAGTCCTGCAGGGCTAGACCCTTGGTTCTAACTTCACCTTATCTTCTCCCGGCTCCTTCAAGAAACTTTAAAACAAAATAAACAATATTTGGGAGGACTTCCCTGGTAGTGCAGTGGTTAAGAATATGCTTGCCAATGCAGGGGACACAGGTTCGATCCTTGGTCCAGGAAGGTCCCACATGCCACGGAGCAACTAAGCCCGTGAGCCACAACTACTGAATCCTGTGCGACTAGAGCCTGTACTCTGCAACAAGAGAAGCCACTGCAACGAGAAGCCCGTGCACCGCAACAAAGAGTAGCACCCGCTCGCCGCAACTAGAGAAAGCCCGCGTGCAGCAACGAAGGCCCAACGCAGACAAAAATCGATCAATCAATCATTAATTAATTTTTTTAAAAAAACAATATTTTGCATGAGTTAGTAGATATAAAAGAGAGGAGGGCCAAGCAGGGGCCTTAGTGATTGAGCTAATAAGCAAATTTGATGCTTATCCATCTGCATTACAGACCCTATTTTCACATAAGGCAGAGAGCTTCCCTTTCCTGTGCTCCCCCGGAAATCACTACTGCCTCACTTTTCCCCCCACCTAGTTGCAAATCTCCTACGTATCAGGAAGGACATCCAGCAGGGATGAGACTAGACAAGAGACAGCGTACTGGCAGGTTAAGAGCAGGAGTTCTTCATGTAAACAAGAAGGAATCAAGCCCAACGTGTGCTCAGGAACATTCCCTCCATTACTAGTCTGCGGGCTTCTTGCTCTGACCATTTGGAGACTCCTCAGCCCACACCCTCTCTGCCTGGAGGGGCTGGCACAGGACACAAGAATCTACCTCGGCTGAGCAGCCCCTCTGTGAAGGGGCAAAGCTGCATCAAATCCAATCCTCTGTTAATAAGGACGGGCTGAAAATTCACACAAACAGCCACACGTTCACCTGTTTCCATCAGATGGAGGAAGGCAGACACGACCAGAACACCGGAATCATCTTGGAGGAGCTACGGCTTAATGAAAATGAGGTAAGGCCTACACTCTCTAAACCTGCCAGAGTTTAGACACGTGAAACAAAGCAAACATTGCCAGGGGGCCAATGATCCTTCACAGTAAGTGCCCAACCAGACAGCCATGTCCACCTTAACCCAACCGCCACTACTGAATGCCTGCTCCAGCGAGGCAGGGATGAAAGATCCTCTTACATCTAAAACGGTAACTGCTCTATAACACAGGCTCGGGGAGGAGTCCTGGGAATGGAGCTCATAGGAGGGAGAAATCAATGCCAACAGGGGGAGGAGCCGGGGGGAGAGGCGTCAGGAAAGGTTCCACGTGGGCTGTTCCTTGAGCCGCAGGGAAGTGTGCCCAGTCTGCATGAGGATGACGGGGAGGAAACCTCAAGGCATCCTTGGGGAATGGCAGACGATCCTGTTATTTAGTAGCACATGGTTACTACATGGAGGTGAGGCTGCTAAAACGAGGTAGGGCCAGTGGACAAACGGGGCTGAATGTCAGCCACCGAGTCTGGACTTCATACTGTAAGAAATGGGGAGCCATGCATGGTTTTTGAGGAACATTATGAGATATACATTCCAGGACGTTAAGTCCAGGGATGCATAAACCTTGAGTGGGGGAGATCGGGAGAGGCGGGCAAGGTAGAGAAACGCCAAGGCTCCTCAAAGAGTCCTCAGAAGAAATGGCAATGGCCCCAACCCCTTCAGTAACTGTCCCTTGCCTTCTGAATAAAGTCCAGGCTCCACCTATGGAACTCAATGGCCTTTATGATCCAGCCCCTGTCTATCCTGTATCATCCCTTGCTCTCACTCAACCTCCCAGCCAAACTGACGGACTCTCTCAAATCCAGTCCTTAGTCCTGCTGCTCCCTTCACCCATCCTTCCCCAGTACCTCAGCTCTAATTTCTGTGAGTCTGGGTTACAGGCACCTTCTGTTTCTGCATGCCCCGTGAATAGCTGCATCACTTACCTCACTGTCTCAGTATCAGTGTCCCCCGAATTCAGGGCCCAGTGAAGACAGAGCCTGGAAGGTCACAGCCCCCCAGCACCCAGCCTAGAAGCCTCTCACACAGCAGCCACTCAATGAATATTTGTTAAATGATTCAACATAGAGCTTGCTGAGGGTTTTTTTTAAGTATCAAAATACAGAGGAATTTATAAATAAGTTGAATATTAAAATTTTTATAGGTAAAATCTGAGTAGCTAAAAATTTTATCTTTACTTTAGAAACGACCTCTTCTCTCTTAACATTCAAAGACATAAATGATCAAGCTTCCCTTCTCTGATCTTATCTTCTCTTTCTAACCTTCTTGGCAGGCATTGAAAATTCCTCTCTGATTCTACTTCTGAAAGAACGTCTCATTCACAAGTGGGCCCCAATTTCAGAACTGTCACAGGAAGAGATGTCCTCAGGAAAGAAATGAGTAATTGATTACATGTAAAATTCTTCATAATGCATTAGGCTTCTGAGAGCTCCTTTCAGTAGCAATCCATTCCCTTCTAGATTTAAACGTTTCTCTGTAGAACATTATCTCCTTGCCAGACGGGGAATCAACAAATCTTAGCTCTAAAGCAAGGACGTCATCATCCATGGAAAGACAAAATAATGACCACAGCAGCATGGACTGAGGATCCATTCTGTACCAACCACATACATGCTGGGTGTTTTATCATCATCTCTTTCTCCACAATAAGACCTCCCGTTCCCATATTCCAAAACATAAAACTAAGGCTCAAATGAGGTGAATGATTTTCCAAAATGGAGCAAACTGCATTTTGAACTCAAGTCCATCCAACTCCACACCTGTGCTCTTTCCATTATAACAACTATCTTGAATCATAAATAAAAATAGGGGCTTCCCTGGTGGCGCAGTGGTTGTGAGTCCGCCTGCCGATGCAGGGGACACGGGTTCGTGCCCCGGTCTGGGAGGATCCCACATGCCGCGGAGCAGCTGGGCCCGTGAGCCATGGCTGCTGAGCCTGCGCGTCTGGAGCCTGTGCTCCGCAACGGGAGAGGCCACAGCAGTGAGAGGCCCGCGTACCGCAAAAAAAAAAAAGAAATAAAAGGAAAACAAATTCATGATAATACAACCCAACATGGAGCTTCATTCATGTCGGTTTGATTCAGAACCTACTATCTAGAAATATCAAGCAAGGAACATGGCCACTAAAAAGTTTCCTTCATGTTCTTGGGACATCTAGCAAGAACACTAGGCAAGACAAAAGGGAACCACCAAACACCGAGACAGATGGCCAGAACTGGAAAGGCATCGGGCTCGACCTGTCCGTGGCCACACACAGGTTCCCAGCGCAGGACTGCTCCAAGAGGCCACTGGAGCCCACGCGGGGAGGCACTTTCAAGCCTGGAAAAAGAGACATCACGAAACAGGATGCAAACGTCACAGCATATCTAACCCGAACACTCCTTGAGAGCTACACCTACGCAATCTCCCCCACCACAACTGGCGTCTCGGCAGAAACAAGCAGCTTTACACCAAAGGAATGATAAGACCCAAAGGTATTCCTGATTTGGGCTATAATCCTCCCTACCATCACCGGCAACTGGAGGACTGTGGTCAGACCCAGCAACCTTTCACTGTCCTAAGGGAAGCTTCCCCTTGAGTCACCATCACCCTGATACATTCGTCTCCTTTCCAACCACACTGAGCCCCTCTGGAAGAGCATCTTCTCTACGGATGACCTTGCCAAATCCCACCCATTCTGTGGAGCGCAGCTGAAGGTCTGCCCCCAGAAGCAGTGTGGGATTGCTTGTGCCCATGGTGGTCTCTCCCTGCTCTGACTGTCAACTCTGTCCCACTCGGCATTCACGTACATGCCAATCAAGGTGAACTTAGGACTGATGCATTTTACACCAATGTTGCCACCTGGCACAGTGTTACTCACTCTTTCCTGCAGTTAAATTCAGCAAAATACTCACCTACTCTGTCCCAGGCACTGAAGATACAGGACTCATTAAATCCCAGCCCTGCCCCTGTGAGATTCACAGTCTGGTGGAGGACGGATGCTACAAGATAACACTGTACAAATATATTTATCATAATAGGGTACAAGATTCAATCCAAAGCATGACTACACATCACCCTGTTCATCTCCTTCAGATCATTTAGCTCAATCTGTGGCTGTTAACGTTTATTCATTTACTTACTGTTGGTCTGTCCCCACTAGGAGACACTGGGACAGGAAGTGTGTCTGTCTGGTTCACTACTATGTCCCTAGCACTCCACATGGACTTGGGCACAGAAACACATGCGTTAAAAGCTGTATTTGTGGAAGGAGATAAAAAGAGAAGCAGAGAAGTGTCAGGAACTATGCGCATTAAAAAGTCCAAGTTAAAGGTCCACGCAATGCTTCCGTGACAGGAGACACCTGGGCTCAGATGTGAAGTGTGAGTGAGGACCAGATAGGGAAGAGGTGGAGCACAATCCAGAGGAGGAAACAGGATGAGCAAAGGTAAGAAATGGCCAAGTCAGCATGACAAAGCCCTTAAATATGACTGCAGGCCAGCTGTTCTCAAAGAGAGGCGGTTTTGTCCTTAGCGGGCATGTGGTGACTCCTGGAGACATTTGTGACTGTCATGACTTGGTGCTACTGGCATCTACGAGGTGGAGTCCAGGGATGCTGCTAAACACCCTACAATGTACAGAACAGGCCCCCAAACAAAGGAGGTCAGCAGTGCTGAGGTTTAGCGACATTTAAAGACTGGTCAGAGGACATAAAAGCTTCCTTCTAAAGTTCACAATTTCTACTCATGCCTAATTTCACCTTTTGATTAGAATTTAGGCCAGAATAGCGTTTGCTTGCCACCTCCCATAACCTCCAAAGGAAATACTCAGAACCTATTAGGCTTCTGTTTTAGCTGAAATAAGACTTTCAGCAGACATCCATGAACCTCCTGTCACTACATATGGCCCCGGGTCTATTTTATGATCTTCACCAAGGACACAGAATCAATTTCCTTCATCTGTTGGCTATCCACCCTGGCTCATCATTTTCCCTCTAAATTCTAGGACTCCAAACTACTCATCCCCTATGCAGGGTAATGAGATACAGAAAGATGAGGACAAGAGGTGCTCAACACCATCAGATGAATGGATGGAAGGATGGTCAGCAGGACAGAGGAACAGAGATTTTTCAGAATAGAAAAAGTCCTTGGAGCTTTTATCTGAGCCTTGTGCACTGTTCCACAAAGGCAGGGTCGACCTAAACGTTGACATCCACTGCCTGTGCCCATCACCACAGGGGGCTGTCATGGAGAATGCACAGAAGAGGTCATGTCCCCAGGATTCTGAAGCCTTGGCAGGGAGTCAAGCAGCTGAACGTGATGGAGTGGTGGGAGCTGGGAAGTCAGCGAAGACAAAGCCCCTTTGTCTAGAAGTAGCAACACCCAGCAGGGCTGAGCGTGCAACAATGAAATCCATGGGAGCGCCAAACCTGTCAGGGCCTGATCCTCGTTCAGCTTCTCATACTGTCTCACAGTTGCTTCTCTTTAGTGAAAAGTCTCTTAGTCTAAAATGAGTTTGCTTATTTTTGCCTCTGGCAAACATTTCAGTATTATCTGAAATGCCTGAATTATGACTCTAAAATTTTTTTTTAAATCACCATTTTTTTTCTGTTGTAAGAGATCCAATAGCAGTATATTTCTAAAGAGTAGATCCCAGACACTCACAAGGGCTATCTGCTGTTGTAACCAGAGCAGGACCCAGTGGGGCCTTCCCAGGACAAACCCCCCTGCCCACTGTCCTCCGCCTGTCTCGTCTGCAGAAAAACGTAATCAAAGAGTAAGTTTAATCAGAGAAGTGAGAAAATGCAAAAACAAAGGAAAAAGCCAAACAAGGCAAAACAATAATAGTTTAGCCATTAAACAAAGTCAAGGACCTTTAGTTTCTCCTCAGGGGCTATAGATATATTCTGAGCCATATCCTTTGAGCTGTTTTGCAGATACTGAAACCCCCACCAGGTGGAAGAAGTTAACTATATGCTGCCCACAAGCACGTAGACCCCAGACCAATCAGAACCAGAAGGTTGATGATGTTGACTCCTGGTTGCCTCACCACCAACCAAGAATGTCCATGAGCTGATCATGCACCTTGCAACCCTCTCCTCAACACATAGCCCCTTCCTCTTTTCCCTATATAATTTCTGAACAAAACTTGGGGAGTTGGTTCTTTGGGACATGAGTCCACCTTCTCGCCAGGATTGACAGCTACCTCAATAAAGCTACCTTTCCTTTTACCCAACACTTATCTCTCAGTATTGGATTCCTGAGTGATGAGCAGCTAAACCTGAGTTCTATAACACTGTGACAACTCAAATTCCACTGTGACATAAAGCTTCCCAAATTTCCTCATCTCTGAAGTGGGCACAATACCACCCACATTACACGTCTTACTAATAATCCTAAAAAGGGCTTATTTAAATCAGAAACATTTACAAATGGATTCGATGTACGAAAATTAAATTTATATCCAACTTTTCACGGAAATGTCTGGTGGGCAGAACAACTGGGAAGAGCATCATGCGGGGCAGGACATGCTTCCCAGCCCCAGACAAACATGAGCCATGTATTTAATATGGTGGCTCTGTACAGAGCCAGAGCTGGAAGAAAAGGGGCAAGTTACCCTAGAAAATCAAATGGAAATGGAAGCCAGTTTTCTTCAATTCTAAGTAAGATCTGTAACTCTCAAAGTAGGAAGATATCAATACAGGCAGTACCCAGTTTGGAAACTCATTGTCTTCCAAAGTTCATTTGTAAGTCAGGTGCTCAGAACCTGGAGTGCCAGCATCATTCTATGCCCCAAGCCAACCAACAAAAGCTGATTAAACTTACAATATACCTGGCACACTACACACTTAGAGCAAAAACAGTAAAAAGCAATGGTGTGATATCATTTTTTTAAACATATCCAAATGCCTGGAAAAACAAATACACAGCTCCTCACTAGGGTTGACCTGAACCCAAACTATGAGCTGAAGCTGGACGTCATGTGATCCAAGTCATTACTGAAATGGGGTCCTGGAAAACTGAAAGGGGAAGAATGAGAAAAACTCCAGACTCAAGAGGAAAGGGGTTCTGGTGGGACACAGAAAGTAGTCTAACATCTTGCAATCAAAAGAGGAGGGTCTGGTACCTACCCATGACATACTCTGAAGAACAGAAGTGCTAACCGTCACCACTAGGAGAGCAACAGCGGCCACCCTGCCAGCGATCTAAGCAGGCACAATGAGCTGCAGTGGAGGATAAATGGCCCACTGCCACCCGGAACCAGGGAGCAGAGGGGCAGGGGATTCCCAGCATGCTCTGCAGGGTGTGGACGGCCAGGGGCAGTAGCGGCAGGAAGGAAACAGTTCCATAGTTGCCATGAGTTGGTATAGGGAGTCCAGGAGCCACATTTGACTCCAATAGCTATGGCTAGGTCAGGAAGGAACTTCCTAAACTTTACAAAAGTGAAATCTGCATGAACCGATAAGGTTACTGATCCACATCTCTAGTATTTTGAGAGGGGAACATGGGATGAGATAAAGACAAAGCACGGGGAATGCCTTTCTCTACACGGCACACTTGCATCTTTTACAGCAGGAAAGGTACTTAATGTCCAGTCGTTGCTGAGTACTATGGCTGGGTCAACGCCAAATACAAAAGTGATGCAAAACACTGAAACCAGGTTTGAAAATTGAAAAGGTTTATCACTGACCCACTCTGTACCTTCTTTAATCCTCCAAATAAAGTGTCAGTGTCCAGGTCAAATTCTTGGTCCAGTTCCTCTTCATGTTCTGACAAGAAAAACAGTGTGCATTAGTCACGAATCCACATGAAACTGGGCTTGGTTTAACAGGAGAGGTACCAAAGGAAACTGGAATACGTCCTGGAAAAGCTGCCCGTGGACTGAGCTACAGGCATGGAAAGATGTCACACTCCTTCATTTCTGTGACCTCAGTTCCTGGAAATACATGGTGGGGCTGATGGAAATGTCCCTTTAATTTGTCATAAGGGTCACAAAAGGAGAGGGATTAAGCGCAAAAGCTTCCAGCACAAGGAAGCACAGGAGGGATGAGGGCAAATGCCCCACTTGTACAGATGGTGAAAAAAATTTTTCAACAGACCATGCCACAAAATGATGGTGATCATAGCCCTGTGATATAAAGCTAACAAGATTATTGATGGAATTGTATAATGGTAATACATATGCTTACAAGTAAACAGTACAATTGGTTTAAAAATATATATATTTTAAAATCTTATTCAAATACTTCCTAAGGGTGAACAATAACCAGGCGCGGTGTGAAATAGTAGGAGTAACGCAGAACACGATTGGCAAGGCTTTTGCTCTCCTGGGACTTACTGTACACTGGATGAGAGAGACAAACAAATAATAAGAAATTACAATGGTGCTGAAGAATGCCATGATATGGGAGGTAAGGAGTGCTATGGGGGCTGAGTCTGGGGTGTCTATTTGATGTCAATAGGCAGCTGGATGGGCATAGACGGAGCTCAAAACAGCGCCTCAGTTGGAGGTAAAGACTTAGGAGTCCCCAGTATAAGGGTAGCAATGAAGCCTCCAGAATGACTGAGATCACCCAAAAGGGCACAGACTGCATAGACAAGAAAAGAAAAATCCAGTGCTCATCGGACCAACAAACATACAAAAAACACAGAGGACCACAAAGGAGCTACCCAGAAAGATCAAAGGAAAACCAGGAGAGAGTGTGTCACTAAAACATAATCATGAAATGATGCTGGTTTCAGAGTAGGATCAAAGGGCAGATTTACACACACTAGATGCAAACAGCAGCCCCAGCCTCAAACCCCAGGCAACACTGCCCCCAGGAAAAGCAGAAAAGCGAGGCTCATCGAGTACTGGGGCCCAGTGTGCCACAGGGCGCAACTCCAGGACACGTTCACACTGAATTCCTTAAGGTCCAGGAGGTTCTGTGGCTGTGTGTGATTGCCCTGGTCCTTTCTGTTACAGCTGCACACAGGCCACGTTGTGTGTGTGTGTGTGTGCGTGTCTGTGTGTGCGCGCGCTGTGCTGTACACAGACTCAAGTTCCAAGGGAACAACCCACAAACAAGCAGCAAGCTACTACAATCCAACAAAGTAACAGGTCTCTCTGAACGCTAACAAAAACAAGGGGGGAAACCTCTCTGCTTTCCTGCCTCCTCTGTTTTGGCTTCACTTTCCTACAAAGTGCAACCCCCAGAAACAACAGAATTATGCAGCATTGAAACAAAGCAAAAACTTGAGTGCTTCTTTTTTAAAAGGGTACATTCCAAAGCAGTGAAGTTTACAAGCTGAGCAGCTGACTCCCCCAAATCAGGACACACCTCCCTCTAGTGGGAAAAAGGAATCGTATGCAGACATGAAAATTAAGATGAAATCCTGTCTGGCGCTGTCCAGTTGAAATACTCTCTGAGACACATTTATAATTTTAAAGTTTCTAGTAGCCGCACTTTAAAAAAATAATTTTTCAAAGTGAAATTAATTTTAGAATATTTTATTTACCCTAATATGTCCAAACATTATTTCAACATGGAATCAATATTAAACAATTATTAATGAGTTATTTTACATTCCTTCTTCTTACTAATTCTTCAGAATTCCATGGACACATTATCCTTACAGCACATCTCAATTTGAAGTGGTCACATTCCAAGAGCTCATCAGCCACGTGCGGCTATAGCAATGGACAGTGTGGTTCTACACCAAAACCCTCCCTCAGCTTTTGGAGAATTCCTACCAATCACCCTTCTCTGATTTCTTGACACAAACAAATGCTGTATGACGTACATTTAAATTACAACTTAGATCCTTTCATGATACTTCGGTGATCTCTGTCTTCAGACCGTCTTGAATTAGCTGAAGTGTATTGCTATAGGATTTGGTAGAGTTCTACCAAAGTTTGGTTGAATTCTACCAAATTTGGTAGAATTTGGTAGAACGGGAGCTGAGAAACTGTAGTAGGAGATCTTTCCGTGAAGGGTGACGACCCTCAGAACTTCTCTGATTATCCTGCTTAGGTGAGGACCCCACACCCTCACCCTTTCGGCAAGAACGAGATTTCATCATAACTCACATTCCCTCAAGCAAGAGGACGCTGCAAATGGAGAGAAGCCTTCTCTACCTGAGCACTTTTCTCCGCACCACGCGGGCCTGACTGTGGGCAGAGCCAGCCCTTTCTTCTAGGTGCCCTGGTTCCACTTCCCCAAATTCAGCGCTCCACAAAACTGCCTGAGAGCAGAGAAATTAAGCAGTTTCTGCTGAAGAGCCCTCAATACTACGTCAGCTGTTGATTCTTCCCCTGCCCTCCACCACCAGCCACCACCCAACAATGGGATACATCAAAGCCCCATTCCACCTGCTGAGTGAGAGGGTTTGCATTTCGCCAATGAGCTGTGGTGGTAAACAGTTCACTTAAAGCCTCTAACCTACCTACCCTTTCACCCTCAACAGTTTGATGGGAAATCAATTCTGGTGTAGGGTAGGGGTAATTAGAGGGAAGGGGAGGGAAACACACACACACACACACACCCTCGTCTGATACAAGCCGCTGTCGGGTGCACACCCAGCCGTGGCCCAACTGTCCTGCTGTTTCTATGCATTTGAAAAATTCCAATCAGCTCCTATGGATTCTTTACTTCTCTAGGAAGCTGGAGGATATAGCAGACCGTGGTAGTAAATGAGACTGGGGGAAGGGAGCCGAAAAGATGGGCTTCTAACGATAAGAGATTTAATAGTAAGCAACTCTCAAACATGCACAGGTACATGATCATACACAAGAGGGAAGAAAAGGTGCTGGTTTTTCCATGAGATTCTTGAAGTACGTGAGCTCCTTCTCTCTTCTCTTCCAGTTCCCACTCAGGGAATAATAAAGTGGTTTAGAAATAGCCCAAGCAAAAACAAATCATATATGTAAATAGGATGCAAAGCGATATACACACAAATGACCTTCAAATCTCCCTGAAAGAGCTGCTCATCTGCGACTCCTTAGGAATTCTGGGGTCTATCGAGGCAGGCCACCAGGCACACAGTTTGCATGGGAATCCTTAGGGCTTCCTGGAGAGCCAGAAGCCCCAGACTAAGATGGAAACGCTCCAGTAAAGAAAAAGCCATAAGCTTTAACGCAACACAGAGCAAAGGCTGGGGGAGCAGGGGGCCTGAGGAGTGAGGCGCTGTAGAGTCTAACACTGAGGGTTGCCTTCAAATGCCCCCCAGCCCAGGGCCCGGTCCCGAGTCATTGTGAGAGGTTAATCACAGGCTTTAAGAAAGCAGACTCTCTGGAAGCCAACAAGCCCCTCCCTTGAGGATCAGTGTCAATCTAGGAAGAAAACACCAGTGCAAGCCTGAGAGGAAGGGGTGGGCCAGGAGACTTGGAATTCCAGTAGGAAGGCAGCGACTTGACGGTTTCCTATGACCCTGGCCATAGGTAACATGGAAAAAAAAAGATCAAATATAACTCGAAGCCCTGCCAAATAGAACACTCGGAGTCTTAGCTGCACCACAGCACAATTAATGCTGGCTATCTAGACAGGCTGTCCAGACCTTGCCCCCTGCACTTGGGTCCTTTCACAAAGCTGTATTAACTGAAGGGCCCCTAGTGGTTCTGTCCATGGGCAGCCAGCTCACCTGGTTCCAAGGGCATAGGCCACCTGTACAAACACAGGACTGGTAGCCTTTGTTTCCCTACCCTGAACTGGGGCCACCAGATAAGTAACCAGCCGTCTTGCAACCAAACTCCTAATCACAGAAGCAAGTGGGAAAAATTACCTCCAGATTGACAAAGCCTGTCCCCTATGACAGGTTAGTATGTTGCATGAACGACATAAAAGAATTAATCCATAAATGAGCTGCTATATCCTTTTCTCATAAGCTGGGATTAGTGACAAGTGATAAGAAAAGGCATGTAAAGGAACAAACAAAAGATGAATATGCTCAACTATATTTGCATCCCACTTTAAGAACACCTACTATAAAAAAAGAAAGAAAAAAGAAACTGGAGGCGGCAATTCAAATGATTTGCTCCATATCTGCTTAAATATCAGGGCTCTCTGGTGTCACAGAGTTTACTTAGAGAAACATTAACTGCTTGTCACTGAAGATTAAAGAAATGAAAATAAAATACCTGTGAAATAAAAACTCAAATCAATGGAAAGCACAGTTCCTTTTATAAAAATATCTCTAACTGCAAATTTTCAGGAAGATAGCTACTCCATGAAAGGTGAGCCTGGGCTCTGTAAAGCCAAAAAGATCTAGGGTGGCTGCTGTTCATCAGAAAGTAATCACAGAGAACAGAAAAATGGGAGAATTTATAAGTAAATCCAAGAGCGTGTTCTTCGAAAAAGAGAATCAACCTACCAAATAGACAAAACCTTTTTAAATTTCCTAAAACAAGGGACACACGTAGAATTCAAAACATTTTAAGAATATGACACACAACCGTACATTAATACATCTGAAAATTTCAATGAAATCGAAAAATATAAATTACTCACACTGACTTAAGAAGAAAAGCTACGTATACCAATAATCCTGAAAGATACTGAAAAGTTTTCGATAGGTCTACTTCCAAAGAGACTCTGTGGCTAGACAAACTTACAAGCGAATGATATCAAACTCTGATGCCGACACTTTGTATACTACTTAGACAGTTCCATAATATTGGCGGAGTCAGTGGGGGAGCTTCCCCATTCATTTCAAAAACTTAACAGAATGCTGATACTGAAATCTGAGGATGAAACAATAAAACTATAGGCCAGTTAATCTCACTTAGAAATTATTAATATTTTTTTAAACACAGAAACAAGCAGTGTATTTAAAAATAGCATAGTCACAGTAGGTTTGTTGTAGGAAACCATATGAACTATGTTGGAAATATGATTATAATATCAATAGGTTGAGAAAGGAAAACTACGTAATCATCTGAATAGATACTTTAAAAATGGATAAAATTCAACATGTATTGCTGATTTTAAAGTTTTAGTAAAAGGGAGTTAGACATATTCCTTAACATGTTTTTTTTTTTCCAAAGAAAAGCTTATTCGGCGTTTCACTAATGGTAAAAATATACGGCTTTCCATTAAAGTTAGGGATAACAAAATAAGGACAGCATTCTTTTCCAACTAGTATATTGTTCTAGAAGTCCTGGCTAAGTAATAATAGATGAAGCAAAACCATTATCATTATGTGTGGATATTATCTAAGTACAAAAACCAGGAGAATCAAATGATAAAAGCCAGTGGAACCCTAAGAGAATTCAATAATTTTTGGAACATAATATAGAGAAACCAAAATAAACAACTTTACTATAGACCAGAAATAATCAGCTAGAAATTATAGAAAATATAATTGGAAAGTATCCCAATTATAAAACGAAGAAAAAGACTTATAAATAATTTTAGGAATTTTAACAGGGCCTATTATGAAGACAACCATGAACTTTTTTGAAGGGAAGTAACAGAAACCTTGAGAAAAAAATACCATCCTCCTGGATGCAATATTATAAGATTGTCAATTATTTACAAATTAATTTCTAGGCTTACTGTAATTCTGATTAAAACCCTAATGAGATTTTTTTGGAACCTGCCAATTTCAAACGTATCTCGAAGAATAAACCAGTAAGAATAGCTAAGAAAAGAATGGAAATAAAGAACAAGGAGTGGTAACTTGCTCCACCAGATATTCAGACATTTAAAAAGCAAAAATAATTAAAACAGCACAGTACTGATGTAAGAATTAATTGAGAAATCAATGAAACAGAAAAGACAGCCCCCATACTGTGTGTGTATGCATGTGTGCATATCCATAAAAGAATTTAGTAGATATAATAATTTAGTACATGATCAAGACTGCATTATAATTCAATAAAGAAAGACTTATTAAATAGTGTTTGGTTACCTATTTGGGAAAAAAAGTAATTTAACTCTTCACACTTCTTATCAATATACCAAATACATATGAGGTGGATTGAAGAATAAAGGCTAAACTTACTGAGACTACAGTAAGATGGACATTCTCCAATAGAAAACGTGTTAATTGGCACAGCCTTCCTGGAGAACAGTCTGGGTATGTCTATCAAGAACCTTAAAAACATTCATGTAGTTTGACTCTATACTTCCTCTTCCGGAAATCCTTCTGAGAAAAACAATCAGGTACAATAAAACAGTACAAATAGATTCCTCACAAAATAAATGAGCTAAGCATTCAACTCATGAAGTTGGAATGAAGGAACAGAACAAACCCAAAGAAACAATAAGGAAGGGAATAATCAGATAAGGGCAGAAATCAATGAATTGGAGAAAAAAAGAAACAATTGAGATATCTAACAAAGCTGAAAAGATTAATAAGATCTCTAGCACAATTGATCAAAGGGAAAAAAAGTAGGACGGAGGGAGTGAAGGAGAAGATGTAAATAACAAAGTATACAATGAGAGAAAGGCCAACTAGAGAAACAACAAATTTTTTCTAAGGTAAGTATTACAAACCACAATATACTAATCAAGTTGAAAACCTCCATAAAATGCATAGATCGCTAGAAAGCTACAAAATGTCGAAATAGGTACAAGAAGAAAGAAATTTTGAATATAAATCAACAGTAAGCTGAAACAGTAGGCCATGACTTCCCTTTCCAGATGCTTTTCCAGGTGACCTCCTATCACCAATGGTTTTCACTGATGAGAATTCAACTGTTTTCATTCCAAGAACTGCATTAAGCTGATATGAACGACAAAAATACATAGCCCTCTTTTAGGCAGAGGCATTAATTCTTTCAAGGTTACTGCATGACACATTGTATCTTTCCTCAAATTAAGTGCAATCAGAGAGACATAAAAGTATTTCTACATGTTCTAAACCATAAGACACAAACTTAATGTGGCAGGTTTGGATTAGCCACAATACTGCAGAATACCAGGGGAGAGGTCACCAAGCATAGAAGATCACCACTACCACCACCACCCCACCCCCAAGCATTTCCATATGACTTTGACACACTCTATGTAGACTCTTGGAAGAGCTGAGTGGAAGAAGGGCTGTTCTGTTCAATCCTTGCTGTGGATTTACCAAGAGATCCCTTGTGACTAGGGCTGTTATAATCAGTCTGCTGTCCCTAATGGTCAGACCACCCTGCTACTGCTGATGGGGAAGAGAGCAGTGAACGAGATGCCTGCTCTGTGCCCAGAGGAAGCAGCCGTGTAAGTGCCCACCCGTGGCATTCCCCTTAACAAATAAGTTCTGAGCCTCTAGTATGTTCTAGGCCCTATATTTGCTCCAGAAACAAACACCCAAAAAAGTTCACAGAAGAGACAGTTTTCCCAGTGGATCTACTTCCATAATTGGGTTAAGTGGCACTTTTTCCTGAATTAGATAGTAAGACGTGGAGTCAAAAAAACTCAACATTGCGTTAAACACACTTTGGCAAGGCAGGGGGATCTGGCTTCCATGAGCTGAATGGAAAAAGGAAGAGAGAAATAAGACACTTCTTGGGAGTGGCCACTTTGGTAATGATATTAAGAGAAAAAGCCTGAAGGATAAAAGAAGCTCCAGGCTAGGGTGTGGTCAGTAATAAATCAAACAGGATGACAGCCGCTGGATCAACTGAGATGCAGAAAAGTTCTGTATTCTCCACAGAAGGATCCCCTCCCACCTCCATCCCAGTAGCTTTCACCACATAAGAAGGAAAAATTTTGTTCCAGTGGGATAAAATTTTAAGGTTTGAACTTTTACAGTATAATGGATAAAAGGGCTTCTCCTATAAAGCAAGCTGCTTTAGGAAATTAAATTATCAATAAATACGAGTGGCAGAATAGAATAAAATATTGGGTCTAGAGTTGGACAAACCTGTTCCATTATTTATTAGATGTGTGGCCTTGGACAAGTTATATTTTTCAACCTCAGTATCCCCATCTGGGTAAAGAAGTATAACACCCATTGTGGTAGAGAGACTCCAAAGATGGTCACCATCAATTCCTTGTCTCCGTGTCTATGTGCACTGCTCCAGCCATAAAAAGCCATAGTCCTTCCTCCCCTTGAATCTGGACTGGCCCTATGATTTGTTTTGACCAATAAGTGAGGCAGAAGTGACCTACTCAACTTCCCAGATTGGGCTTTAAGAGATCTGCAGCTTCTGGTTTTACACACATGCAATACTCCTTCTTCAAAGCCATGTGGAGAACCACATACAGAGAGCCACAGCATTCCAGTTGACAGCCTCCAGCTGAGCTCTTGGCTGATAACCAGTCATGTGAGTCAGCCATCTTGGACGTTTCAGCCTAGCTGAGCCACCAGATAATTGCAACCCAGCAACAACACACAAAGCAGAAGAACTGCCCAGCTAAGTCCAATCCAGATTTATTAAAAACAAAGTCTCACAGAACATGAAACTCGATCAATGTAATCCATCAAAACAACAGGCTAAAGAAGAATTACATGATCATATCAGTAGATGCACAAAAAGCATTTGAAAAAATCCAACACCCATTTATGATTCAAAACTCCCAGTAAACTAGAAATAGAGAGGACCCTCCTCAACTGAGTAAAGAACACCCACAAAAACCTACAGCTAACATCATCCTTAATGGTGAGTAACTAGAAGCTTTCCTGCTCAGATCAGGAAAAAGGTAAGGATGTTCCTTCTCATCACTCCTTCTCGACACTGTACTGGAGTTTTAATTAATTATTAATTATTAATATTATAATTTAATTAATTATTAATAACTCCTGGAATTAATAAGCAATTATGGCAAGGTTGCAGGAAACAAGGTTAATATATAAAGGTCAGTCGCTTTACTATATATCAGCAATGGGGCTTCCCTGATGGCACAGTGGTTAAGAATCTGCCTGCCAATGCAGGGGACATGGGTTCGAGCCCTGGTCCAGGAACATCCCACATACCACGGAGCAACTAAGCCCGTGTGCCACAACCACTGAACCTGTGCTCTACAGCCCACCAGCCACAACTACTGAGCCCATGTGCTACAACTACTGAAGCCTGCGCACCTAGAGCCCATGCTCTGCAACAAGAAAAGCCGCCACAATGAGAAGCCCGCACACCACAACGAAGAGTAGCCCCCACTTGCTGCAACTAGAGAAAGCCTGCATGCAGCAATGAAGACCCAACACAGCCAAAAAATAAATAAACAAATATATATATCAGCAATGAACAAGTAGAATTTGAAATTAAAAACAACAGCACCCCCCAAAATGAAATATTTAGGTATAAATCTAACAAAATATGCATGTTATATATGAGGAAAACAACAAAACTCTGATTAAAGAAATCAAAGAAGAACTAAATAAATGGAGATATATTCCATGCTCATGGAAAGACTCAATATTGTCAAGATATCATTTCTTCCATACTTGATCTATATATTCAATGCAACCCAAATCAAAATCCCAGCAAGTTATTTTGTATATATCAACAAACTGATTCTAGAGTTTATATGGAGAGGCAAAAGACCCAGAACAGACAACACAATATTGAAGGAGAAAAACAAAGTCAGACAACCAGTACTATCCAACTTCAAGACTTACTAAAAAGCTATGGTATGCAAGACGGTGTGGTATGGGTAAAAGAACAGGCAAAGAGATCCATGCAACAGAATAGACAGCCCAGAAATAGACCCACATAAATATACACAACCAATCTCTGACAAACAAGCAAAGGTAATAGAGTGGAGCAAAGAGAGCCTCTTCAACAAAAGGTGCTGAAACAAATGGACATCCGCATGCAAAAAAAAATGAATCCAGACACAGACTCTACACCCCTCACAAATGGACATCATAGATCTCAATGTAAAATGCTAAACTATAAAACTCCTGGAAGATAACATCAGAGAAAATCTAGATGACCTTGGACGTGGCAATGACTTTTTAGATACAACACCAAAGGCATAATCCATGAAAGAAAAAATTGATAAGCTGCCTGTGTTAAAATTAAAAAGTTTTGCTCCATGAAAGACACTGTAAAGGGAATGAGAAGACTAGCCACAGATTGGGAGAAAATATTTGCAAAAACATATCTTATAAAGGATTATTATCTAAAAGATACCAAAAACTGTTGAAAATCAACAGTGAGAAAATGAACAATCTGATTTTAAAATGGGCAAAAGTCCTCACCTGACAGTTCATCAAAGCATGTAGATGGCAAATAAACATATGAAAATATGCTCCACAATATACATCAGGGAAATGCAAATTAAAACAATAACAAGATACCACTACACACCTATTAGAATGGCCAAAATCTAAAACACTGACAACACCAAATGCTGACAACAAGGATGTGGAGCAACAGGAACCCATTGCTGGCGGAAGTGCAAAATGATACAGCCTCTTTGGAAGAAAACTGGCAACTCTTTGGAAGAAAGCTGTTTATAAAAATAAACATACTCTTAACATACAATTCAGCCATTGCTCCTTGGTATTTACCCAAAAGAGCTGAGAACATATGTCCTTACAAAAACCTTCACATGGATGTTTATAGCAGCTTTATTCATAATTGCCAAAACTTGGAGACAACCAAGATGCCTTTAAGTAAGTGAATGAATAAACTGTGGTACATTCAGACAATGGAATACTGTTCATCACTAAAAAGAAATAAGCCACCAAGCCATGAAAAGTCATGGAGGAACATTAAATGCATATTAAGTGAAAGAAACTAATGTGAAAAGGCTACATACTGTATGATTCCAACTATATGATACTTTGAAATAGATAAAACTGGGAATTCCCTGGTGGTCCAGTGGTTAGGACTCTGCACTTCCACTGCAGGGGGTCCAGATTCGATCCTTGGTCAGGGAACTAGGATCCCACAGGCTGTGCAGTGCGGCCAAAAAAAAAAAAATTTTTTTTTAAAAACTGAAATAGGTAAAACTATGGAGATGGTAAAAAGATAAGGGGTTGCCAGTGGTTAAAGGGAAGGGAGGGATGAACAGACAGAGCACAAAGGATTTTTAGGGCAGTGAAGCTACTCTGGATGATACTATGATGGGTACATGTAATTTATCCTTCTCAAAACTCACAGAATGAACACCACCAAGAATGCACCCTACTATAAACTGTGGACTTTGGATGATAATGATAAATCAATACAGGTTTGTCAATTGTAACAAACTGTATCAACTCTGGCGCAGGATGCTATAGTCAGGGAGGCTGTGCTTGCCAGGGGGCACTGAGTGCATAGAAGCTCTTTGTATTTCCTGCTCAATATCGCTGTGAACCTAAAACTGCTCTTAAAAGAACAGCCCACGTAAAAGGAAAAGAACCTCGCAGAGCAGTGAGAGACAATAAATGGCGGTACTTGTTTTAAATCACAAAGCTTCAGGATGGCTTGTTAGGTAACAATGGACAAAAATCGCACCCATTTTATGGAAAAGACTGATGATTAACTGCTAACACCCATTCTTTCTTTCTTCCTCTATAATAAAACCCTTTGGTTTAGCTGGGAAAACGATGGCCTCCCAACCAAAGATTACATTTACTAGTTTCCCTCATAGTTGATATGGCCACGGACTAGGTTCTAACGAACAGCACATGAAAGAATACGATATAAGCAACTTTCAAGGTTATGCTCTAAAAAAAGAGAGGGCCTACCCTCCCCCTTCCCTTGCCTGCTTCCTGCTGGGAAAAAAGCGAACATGGCAGCTGGAGTTGGAGCAGCCACCTCACGTCATGAGGTGGAACCATATGCCAAGGATGGCAGATGAGCATAGTAGAAGGAGCCAGGGTCATGGATGCTATGCAGACACCATACCAGCCCTGACCACAGTTATTCTGGAGGCTATGTTTCTGCAGCCAAGCCTATCTTCTAAGTAACACACTATCTCACAGGGCTGCTCTAAAGATAGAATGAGACAGGGTACATAAAGTACCTAACATGGTGCCTGACAAAGACCAGGTGAGTTCCTTGCACATGGGCCCTGAGAGCTCAGAGGCTCCAGCCAGGGAATGCAGCTACTTGGACAGCCTTGACCAAACAGTCTTCATCTACTTTATTTATTTATTTTTTTTTTTGCGGTACGCGGGCCTCTCACTGTTGTGGCCTCTCCCATTGCAGAGCACAGGCTCCGGATGCACAGGCTCAGCGGCCATGGCTCATGGGCCCAGCCATACCACGGCATGTGGGATCTTCCCTGACCGGAGCACGAACTCGTGTCCCCTGCATCGGCAGGAAGACTCTCAACCACTGCGCCACCAGGGAAGCCCCCTTCATCTACTTTAGATGGTCAGTCTCTCCCATGGCTTTGAGTGGGACATATGTAGAATGCGGGCAAAGCTGATCCCAGTGACGCAAATCAATCCCAGTGATCCACAGCGAGGCAGCTGCTGGGGGCACAGCACTGTTAACTGTGCTTCCCAAAACCTACCTTTGCCATTTTAAGTGACCACAATTACTTTCAGCAAACTCCCCTGCCTTCAAGATAAAGTCCAGACTCCTCGGCCAAATGAATACACAACGTCATTCACAATCTATCTCACTCTTTGATCTAAGCTCAACTCTTACCACTCTCCCTCCACGCACTACACTCCAGCCCTCCTAAGTGGTTTGGGGTTCCCAGGTCATGCTGTGTTTTCTCACACCCCAAAGGCATTGCACATGCTGGTCCATTTGCCTGCAAACACATCTCTGTCCACAGAGCCTCTGCCCCTTTCTCTACTTGGCTGACTTCTGTTCTTCCTTAAAACAAGGCTCACCATCACCTCTAGGAAACTGTCCCTGACTACGGAAGATATCACTCATGGACCCTCCAAAATTCTTTCTTCCATTCTTCCCCAGTATGGGAAGTTGTATGTAGCACACGGCCACCAAGCTAACGACAAGATTTCCCAGCCTTCCAGCTGTGGCCAGGGAACTCAGTGCTGGCCAACTGGTGTGAGCAGAAGTGACAGGGCAATGTTTGTTCCAAGCTGCCCTTAAAGGAAAGGAGGGTTCCCATGCCCCTTCCCATGGGCTGGCATGAGGACTTGGTAATGAGTCCTCTTCAACATGTGCACAAAAGCACTGTGGACAGCAGAACAAGAAGAGTAAACAGTCCGGGCCTCCATGTGTCTGAGGGGAGTAATGGCGAGAGAGAAGTTAAAGAGATTACTGCTAATTATGAATGCAAATCATCTCCATGGCCTTCAGTAGCCATTGAATCAAACCTTCTTATTACAGAAGACCAGCCACAGGATCTCCTAAAAGATCCAGGATTAGGGTGGAAAACTCCACGACTCAGGTCATTGATTCAAACTGTCCAAGACAGGAGGAAAACAAAGCAGGGCTCAAGTACCCTGAGCCCATGAGGCTACCTTCCTGAATCTTCCACCTCTGAGCACTCCCTCCTCCATCTTTCTTTCTTGATACAAGTTTAGAAAAGTTGGCGCCTTACCTCTGGAGACTTTGTAAACTTCATAGAAAGAATAGAAGTGGAAGCCTAGGGAAGCAAACAGGTAAAAAGACAGTTCCCATCGGGGCAGCATTGCTCCTTGTGACAAAGGGTCCCGTGGCCCACGCTGAGAGTTTCTAGGAAGAGAAACAGAAATAAAAACATTAAACCATAAACATGACACTAGAGGACAGAATCTTACTTGTTCTCCCAGGGACCCATCACTACTCAAGGGGATACAGACATAACCCTCATCCTATCACACCTCCTCCTGCCATGACCTTATCCCACCTGCATCACACACACACACACACACACACACACACACACACACCCTGCCTGCCCAGGGTGGGCAGGTCTTTCCCTATGAGTTCCCACAGCCCCCCATCTGTCTCCCATCACACTGTACACCAGACACTTCTGTTCTCATTACCTGCCACACCTGTCTCCTCCTGTGGACCTTTAGAGAGTAGGGACCATGATCTCTGAGTCCCAGCAGCTAGCACAGGACGTGGAATGTAGCAGGAAAGGACTACTAAATGCTCCATGAATAAATAATAAATTACTATTCAAAAGCCTGAATAAAAGAAAAGCACGAATCATCTCCAAACCTCTTCTAAGCCAACAGCATTAACCTCCTTGTTCTCCCCTTCAAATGTCATCCCACAGTTGTTTATAAGAATGGATTAATAAAGCCACTCTGTCTTCCATCTTCTGGGCACTTCTTAAACAGAAGTTAATAGCCTGCTAGTTGCCCACCCTGTATATGCAAGCTCCCTTCTTACACAGTAATTGAATTTCTATCTGAACACATGGATGCTGAGCTCAACTCTACAGTGTATCCAAGTGTGGACATTTGAATAGTTCTGGCTCTGAGGCTGTGGTCATCCCCTTCCTGCTGGGTGGAGTTGGAACAGCCACCTTTGGACCAAGAGGTAAAAGCCACATAGAAAAACAAGACAGAGGCGCCTCGGCCCCTGACTGCATGTACCGCCCCACCTCAGCCCCACCCCCAAAACTGCCCTGAACCTCTTATATCTGGACCATTACATGAAAGAGAAATGCACCCCCAGGATATTTAAGCCTGTGCTGTTCTCGATCTCTCTGTTATGGCTGCCATGTCTATATTCTAAGTAATAAAGCAGGTAACAGAAAGTCCTAAAATGCTGTAAATTAAATGATCAGTTCCCAAATAACAAAGAGCTAACTAAATGTAAACCCTTTTATGGCCCTCATTGCTTTACTTAAACCTCTCAGATAGGTCTCATTGTGGATGTCAAATTAAAACAAGAGCAAAATTTTAAGCCCCAAGCAAGCATTTCTAATATGTGACAGTAACGCCAAAAATCAGAATTCACACATGAGCTCGTTTTACCTTCACAACAGCCAGGTGAAGTAGGTGGAGCAAGGGAGGTAGGCATTTACAGATGAGGAATGTGAAGCGCGGTGAGGTCACACAATCAGAAACAACTGAGCCAGGGCTCAAATCCAGGTCTTGGGACCATTGGGTCCTCACCCCACTGCTCAGGTACAGCCACCAGCCCCATTACTGCCAGTTCACAGGGTTACTTGTCCTTAGGGTCTGGCTCGGAATCTGCCACACACAAACTCCTTTCTTCAGGCTACAGGGAGACGCAGCAGGAAGGGATATAAACTTTAGCTTTTGTAATAGGGAAGAACAAATCTGACTCCATGTTGGATCTGTTTTGTTTAACTTTTAACCTTTGTATTCTATTGCATTTGCTACAAGTTAAAAGTATTGCCTGAAACATACAGGAGAGCCCATTCTCAAGGCTCTGACCTTTAATGGTATAATACTTTTTCGTTCATATAGAGACAAAAAGTTGCAGGACAGAGAATAACATTTGTCTTGTTGGAGGTTCACAGGAACATCATAACCATCTGACCTACATGGACAGCTGCAAGAGCAGCCACTCATGCTCTCAATCCCAAGCTCTCTAAGCCCTAGTACTCCAACAACACCTTCTCAGGTTCCCCTACTACTTTTCAGAGCCACTTCTAACTTCATACATTTCTAGTCACACTTTATTTTTAAATATCTGGCATCTCCTAGAATATGTTAAGATTTCTTTCTGGAACTTTGTAGGAATATAGTAATTTTCAATTTAGTGGGAAGTGAATTTCAACCTCTGGGTTTCGTATTGTCTCTCCTTTCCAAGGATGTTGGTATTACTATATTGAATGACTTCCTCAATTAGCAAAGAGCTGAACCCCTCTTCAAATGCTACTAAATTTGAACATAAATAATCTTGGAGATTAAATCAAAGTTCCTGAAGCCCTGCTCTTTTGAAACTTTTCAGGGACATTCTCCTAGGACAGTTCCCCTGAATTAGTGATTTAACTGTCAGGAAACTAGAAAACTCAGCCTTATAACATTTTCCTTTTTGATGCTGCGCTTAGCTACAGTGTATATGTTTTGCAGACATATACACAAAGATACATAGTAATAAACAACAAAGCAGCAGGGCTGTGTCCTCATATTTAAAATTTGGGGACTGGACCAAATAGCCTCCTACTGACAGCGTATCAGGGAGAGATGCATCAGGGAGAGATGCAGACCTAGGGGAGAGATGCATCAGGGAGAGATGCATCAGGGAGAGATGCAGACCTAGGGGAGACCGGGCTCCGCCGCTGACTGGCTGAGGAATTTAAGTGGATCACAACTTTCCAGATACGTTTCCTCATAGAGTTATTGAATGGATTAAATGTAAAATATTTACCCAGGGCCTGGCACAGTGCAAGCACTCAATAAACATTAGCTAAGATCTGTCCAGCAGGACCAGTTAGTGAATTTAACTCATCAGGAGCTCACCTAGCCAGAGCCCTGGTTTCCTTTCAGAATTGATGACAGCTAACTGACCTTCCATGGGGAGAGGGGGTGAGCATCCTACCTGCTGCTGGGCCTTCTTCAGCTGATCGGCATCCCCAGAATTCTCTCCAGTTTCTCATCCCCATCCTCTCCCCACATTCGACCCAAGGCCACCCCAGACAGCTAACAAACTGTCCTTGGGAGCCACCTGGAGAGCTTTCTGACCACTGTCTCTTCTCACCACCTCTTAGCCCCAAAGGAATTATATACAGTCCTCACTTTTCTTGCCTCATCATTCACAATCCCAGGAATGTGACCTCAAAACACCACCACCACACAGACACCCACCTGTCCTTCTTAACAGATCTTTCTTCCTTAATACTTCTTTTCAACTCTTGTCCACTTATCTCAAGAAAATTCCTCTCCCCAGTGTTTCTCCCCCCTCCCTGTTCATTTCAGCTGTGCACTCAGAGAGCCAATCAGAGTAGATACGTTTTAAAGGATTCAATGACACAACACAAAGCTGTACCTTTGGGAATGTAACTAGAACTTTTTTTTTTTTAATGTCCAAACCCATAAACGTTCCTAAAAACTCTCTCAGAGAATTCTCAAGTTTCCATGTCTCATTTTCTAAACATGCTTATGTTCTTCTTTAGGCATAAGCTACCACGATGAAATCAAAGAAGCCCTTACTCAAATGTGTAAGTAATGCCTCCTTTCTGTTTTTCATGCATAAGATTCAGTCCTGCAGCAACATTATCAGCTAAGTGGGCATCCATTCGATAGCCTAGAAACTCGTCACCATTTATAACATGACTTCTATAGGAAACAGCCAATCTACAGCAACACAGCCTGTTTTTAAGTAGGAGACTACCTGATCGATCTATATAAAGGAGGTTATAGTGCTGATATGTGAGAGCTAAGGCGGGTTGCTGGGATGTCTGATGGTGAAGATGTGTCTGAGAACACTTCCACTTTGGTGGGAATACTGGTCAGAACTGTGAGGAAGAAAAAAATGGGGACAGGGCTTCCCTGGTGGCACAGTGGTTGGGAGTCCGCCTGTCAATGCAGGGGACACGGGTTCGGGCCCTGGCCCGGGAAGATCCCGCGTGCCGTGGAGCAGCTAAGCCCGTGTGCCACAATTGCTGAGTCTGCGCTCTAGAGCCCGCGAGCCACAACTGCTGAGCCCACGTGCCACAACTGCTGAAGCCTGTGCGCCTGGGGCCCATGCTCCACAACAGGAGAGACCACCGGAGTGAGAGGCCCGTGCGCCACGGCGAGGAGTGGCCCCCGCTCGCCGCAACTGGAGGGGGCCCGCACGCAGCAACGAGGATCCAATGCAGCCAAAAATAAATAAATAAATTTTTTAAAAAATGGGGACAGTTTAGGAGCCAAGTGGCGGAGGGTTTTAAACATATATGATGACAGGCTCGGATCTGATTACCTGAAGAAACCTCAGGCTTGTGAGCCAGCACATTTAATTTTTTTCATGAAGCTTCAGGAAGAAGCCCCTTGACATAGCAGTAGAGACTAAAGGCAGGGAGGTCAGCGATTCAGGCTCTCGGTGGGAAGTGGAGAGAAAGTGCTAGAACCAAGCAACAGAGAGGAGGGAAAATTAAGTTGCACCTGGCACCAAGTTAGTCCAGGAGGCATGGGGGGGGCGGGGCGGGGGAGAGGAAAGTAAAAGACATAAAATAGCATCTCCAAAGCTGTCAAGACTACAGTGTCTCAAAGCTGAATATTATTGATGAAGGTGAGAAACGGGCACAAAGTGAAGACAGAGAGAAAATGCATTTAAGATTAGGTCTTAGAAGAAAATCATAGCAGAGCTTTCCCTGGGATTAGGGGAAAGAAGTCAAACTGGAGGAACAAGATTTCTCTACCCCCATACTGGGTACAAGAGCCCCAAGCTGGGTATTTCCAAAAAGTATTATATTTATCTGGGAACTGTAGAACTCAAGCGGCCCACATAATAAAATCTTACCTGGAAAATGGCAAGAATTCCTCAGCTTAGAGGGATTTTTCTATACTGAAGCAACGTACCTTTGCATTCACATTGTAATTTAACACTCCACCTGCTTTCAAAGATGCCATCCACTCATTCTCACCAGGAGGGCTAACTGTTAGCTCTTTTTTCAGGAATCAGAATCTTGCTCAGAGAAAAGACATGATCTGCCCAAGGATCCGGAGAAGCCAGCAATGGAGCAAAAAAGAGAACCCAAGTTCTCAACTTCCACTCTCCCAGGCAGAAATCCTGTTCTTTACTCTTGGCAGAAAAGTATAGCTCACTATGCCAGAGCCTGAAGTGTACACATAACTTCTGTAAGATGCTTTTCCCCAGTAACTTCTAATATCTTTTCAAAAGTCTTTTATCTGGGCTTCCCTGGTGGCGCAGTGGTTGAGAGTCTGCCTGCCGACGTAAGGGACACGGGTTCGTGCCCCGGTCCGCATCGGGAGCCTGCGCGTCCGGAGCCTGTGCTCCGCAACGGGAGAGGCCACAACAGTAAGGCCCGCGTACCACTCACACACACACACAAAAGTCTTTTATCTTTATTGTTGATAAATACAACACATGGATTCCAACACTCCCACTTTAAATTCTTTTCTGCTCCTCACCCTTGATATTTAGCGCTAAAGGGGCTATCACCAAATACTCCCACGCACCAGAGGACTTTAAAACGGCACCTGCAGCATGAAGCTAACAATCTCCAGTGCCATCACCATCATCACTCCCAACTAACTAAACTGAAATTTTTCTCTGAGTTTTCCCAGCGTTTAGCAACAGCTGTACTACAATAAGGAGTATTTACAGATTACCTATGCTGAGAAAGCACTTTACAAGCATTCTTTCATTTAATCTCCATAACAACTCTTTGAGGTTGGTACTTCTGGTATCCTCATCTAACACAAAAGATAACCAAAGCCCAGAAGGATCAAGAAACCTGCCCCAAATCACACAGCTAGTAAGCAGCGGAGCTTAGATTCATACTCATCAAGTCTAATTCCAGAGCCTTCTCTCACCCACCTCCCTATTCTTACAGAGTTCACAGGATTCATTTTTTCAACATCTATGACAAAATCAATTCATTGGGAAAGCTAGAAGATAATATAAGCTATATACATGCAAAAGAATTTAAAGTTATGTATAACGTAGATACACCCCAGGAAGAAAATCAACTAGATGTACTCAAAATACACATGAAACATCTAACTCGTATGTTCCTTAGAAGATTTACTGAAGAAGACAAACTAAACCAAACCAATTTACCTCAGAAATAAGAGGGGAAAGTCAGGAGTTATATAGAGGTAAGGGCTGACTAAAATGGAAATAGTTCTAAATTTAGGAACAAATGAGCACTCTGGAAACCACAGAGTAATAAAGTAAAAGGAACTCATGCCCACTGAAATGACAATGGCTTTGAAGAAAAGAAAATATAATAGTAGAGCAATATTCTAGCACATCTGGAAAAGATGTTAGGAGGCTTTTGCTCTTTTCCAGGTAGAATTTGATGAAACCTATTTTGCAGAATATAAATTACATGACTTTCACCAGGAAAACCAGACCCAGATTCATCGTGTCTTCTCACAGTACAGTGTTCTCCAAACCCTGCTTAAGAGTCTTACAAAGAGTCTTACTCTTCTACCCACATGATACTACAGAGAAACGCTTTTCCACACCCAGAAAGCCTTCACCAATGCACTGGAGTGATCAGCTAGATTGACGAGGTCCATTGGGCTGGGCAAAAGTCTAATTACAGAATATTTAAAAATACACATCACTACTTCTAAATATGCACCAAATGTTATGTATCACTGTGCAATAAACCATCCCGAAACACAGTGGCTTAAAATAACAAGATCTATTCTCTCTCGTGATTCTATGGGATGGCAATCTGGGCAGTTCTTCTGCTGATCTCATCTGGCATCACTCATATGACTAAGTCACTGCATGGCTCAAGGAAACTGGGGAGGACAACATGATCTCACCCACATGTCTGGCATTTTGTGCCAGCTGTCACCTAGGTGCCTTATTTCTCCTCCATGTGGGTACTCATCCTCCATAGGCTGGACCCTTCATAGCACGGTGGCTTCAGGGTCTTAAAAGAACAAAGGCAAGAGGTGCAAGGTCTCTTAAGGACCAGGTTCCAGAATTCAAAGAACATTTTATTGGTCAAGAGCCCAGCCCAGATTCAAGGGGGAAGAGAGAACAGCTTCCATCTCTTTACTGGAGGAACAGCAATGGCACCTAAAAAAGGGGCGGGGACGTAGCTTACCATACCAGTATGTTAGAACTCCTAATAAATAAAATCTGGAAAGTTAGTGGAAAAACTACATCTCACAGTAGGTCTTTATTACATAAAATGTCACAAAGGTTGAGAGAGATGTATATTTTAAAGAATTACGTTCTCAAATCAAAATTTCAAAATCAATATTGTCATCTGGTCTAATCTCCAGCCAGTCTGGGAATTCCTTTTACAATAACCTACCCGACCACTTCCAGCAACACTGCAAGGCAGGGAAACTCTGTTTCTAGGAAGTTCTTATTGTTATCATCTTTTTTTTTCTTCAACTGAGACAAAATCTGCCCCTCTATTTCTAAAAAACGTTCTGCTACTAGTCCTATTGTACCTGCAGGAACTAAAAGCACGGAGGCCAGATAGTATGATAGTTTAGAGGATGGCTCTGGAGTCAGAATGCCAAAGGCTGAATCCCAGCTTTGCTACTTTCTAGCTGTGTGACCCAGCACAAGTTGCATGACCTCACTGTGCCTCAATGTCCTTACTTATGAAACAGAGATAACAGTAACCCTCAGAGAGTTGCTGTGAGGATTAAACGGGTTTACAAAGAGATAGAATATTACCTTGGCCATAATAAGATCTAAAATGCTCATTCTTGTTGTGTTTAATATTACTGCTACTATTAAGTATACTGAAAGGCTTAATTATTCCTGCCAATCATACTCCTTCAAATATTTAGAGATAATTAATGCTACCCGCTCCATCCCAAGCCCTCTTCCAGGACAAACTCCCATGCTTCCTTCAATCATTTCAGTGGCTTGCTTCCCAGACCCTTTCCCATTCTGTCAGTTGTCTCTTTATAGTATAGGTACCTAAAGCTGAGCCCAAAATTCCAGCTGTGGCAGAGCAAGAGTAGGACAAGACCATCGTCTCTCTTCTTCCGAAGCTATACTTCAAATAGTGAAATCTTAGACTCATTCCTGCATTCGACAGATATCAGTGAGCTCCTACCGAAGATCAGGAACTGCACTATTTGTGAAGGCAAAATATAAAGATTCCGTCCGTAGGATCCCCCAAATACAGCTACCCCAGAAACGTCCATGCCCTATTCCCTGAACATGTAAATATGTTACCTTACATGGAAAAGGGCCTTTGCAGATGTGATTAAGTTAAAGATCTTGAGATGAGGACATTATCCCTGATTATCTACGTGGGCCCATGTAATCACAAGGGTCATTCGAAGAAGGAGGAAGGAGGGTCAGAGACAGAGAAGGAGATATGATGATGGAAGCAGAGGTTAGAGTGATAACGCTTTGAGGATGGAGGAAGGGGCCGAGGACAAAGGAATGGTAGAGGTAGAGAACAGCAGCAACGAAGAAAGACACCATTCCTCTGCCTCGCCCCCCACCACTCCAAGCCTCCAGAAGGAATGCAGCCCCGCCACCCCATTGTGGACTTCTGATCCCCAGAACTGTAGGTAATCAATTTCTGTTGTTTGAAGCCACTAAGTTTGTGGTCATTTGTTACAGAAACTAATATGCTACCCCTGCCCTCAATTAGTTCATGGCCTAGTGGAAGGAAAGTGCCTAATTAAAGGGATTTATATAAAACATCAGAATATTTTAATCTAATTGTTATAAACTTTAAAAACTTAAATTGCAAGAAAATGAAACCTGAAAACAAAAATTTTGCATTCAGTTCTCAACTTAGCATTTTTTTTGGCTTCTGTCTCACACTGATATCAATCTTAATATCAAACATAACTCTTAAGTCCTTTTATATGAACTGCCCTTAAGCCAGATCTCTGCTGTTAAAGATTGGCAGAAAAGGAGTCAGATTTATAAGCCCCTAGTTCAGGAAAGCTACTGGTGTGATATTGTATCCTTTCCCCGGAAAATTCTCAACCTATTTTAAGCCTGTTTAATCACCAAGAATCATGCCCACCACATCTTACACTCTCCAGATTAGGGGCATCTTGAGTGAATCAAATTTTTTAATAATATATTTTAAGTAAACTTTGTATTAAAGTATGCTTAAAGAAAAAAAAATGTAAGGCTTTCAAAAAGCAGACTCATGCCAGGAATTACTGCTCAGATAAAAAACTGAATGCCCCTTCTGTTCTTTCCTTATAACTCCACTAAAGGTGACCACTAGCCTGACTCCTAACGCCCTAGTTTATTTAGTTTTGCCCATCTTCGGACTTCAAAAAAAAAAAAAACATGGAATCACATAGCTCTTACTCTTGTTGTGTCTACCTTCTTTTGGCCCCACTTTATATTTGTGAGGCTCATCCATGTTGTGTATAAAGCAATAATTTGTTCATTCTTATTACTGTGGAGTATACCATTGTATAAGCAATTTACTTAGGCTTTTGTCCATTCTACTCTGGATGAACCCATGGGTTGCTTCCAACTTGGGGCTATAAGGAATAATACTGCTCTGCATATACTTTTACATGTCTTTCGGTACAAATACACCTGTCTTACTGCTTAGTGTTTATCAAAGAATGATAGACACTAAACAGTAAACTAGGTCATAGGGGATGTGTATGTCCATCTTTAGTAAATGATACTGCAAAACAATTTCCAAAAGTTACACTAATTTGCATAACAATCAGCAATGTATGAGAAGTTCAGGTTTTCCATATCCTAACAAATACTCAGCATTGCCAGGTTTTTTGGTTTGTTTTTTGTTTTTAGCCACTCTGTTGACTATAGAGTGATATCCCATTGTAGTTTTAATTTGCATTTCCCTAATTACTAATGAGGTTAACCACTTTTTCATATGTTTATTGGGAATCTGGAAATCTTTTGGGGAAGTGACTTGCCTGTTTTTCTACTGGGCTTTTTCTCAATGATTTGTAAAAATTATTTCTACATTCTGGGTATGAGTCCTTTATTGGATATAACTATCACAAATACCTTCACCCGTTCTGTAGCTTGCCTTTTCACTCTCTTTATGGAATCTTTAGATGAACAGTAGTTCTTACCAATATTTTCCTTTATAACTACTGCTTTTTGTGTCCTAGTCAATAAACCTTTGTCATAAAGGTGTTTGACTTTGCTTTCTTCCAGAAGCTTTCTTGTTTCAGATTTCACATTTAGATGTATGATGTACCTTGATTAATTTTTGTGTATGGGGTGAGGTAGATGATCAAAATTCATCTTGTCCATTTGCAATATCCAGTTGGCCCAGCATCATTTACTGAAAAGGCTGTCCTTTCTCCAGAGCACTGCAGTGCCACTTATGTCATAAATCAAGAGACCTCATACATGTGAGCCTGTTTATGGATTCTGTACTCAGTTCCGTGGTCTGTCTAGCACTGTGCCAACACCATGCTGACAAACTACGTACAGTACTATCTATTAGCTTGAGTTTTCCAATTTTGTTCTTTTACTTAGATTTTCTAGAATTTCCAAATATATGTTAAAATTGGCTTACTATTTTTGGAAAAAATCTGCTGGGATTTTGATTGGGATTATACTGAATCCACACATTTATTTGTAGAGCAATGACTTACCTTCATTATTTTAAAACTTTAAATTCTCTCAATAATGTTTTACTTTGCAAAGAATTTTTATCACAGATGGGTGTTGAAGTTTATCAAGTAGTTTTTCTCCTTTTTTCTGTAACTGTGGTTAAATTATTTATTGATTTTCTAATGTTAGACAAAGTTTACATTCCTGGAATAAATCCAACTTGGTCATGGTTTGCTATCCTATAAATATAAGTATAGGTCGCTAGATTTGATTTACCAATACCCATTTTAGGGCTTTTGCGTCTTTTCTGTGAGAGTTTGGACTATAGTTTCTTGTAACCTCCTTATCAAGCTTTAGTAACAAGGTTGTGCTGGCCTTATAAAAGCAGTCAGGGAGTATTCCTTCTTTTTCATTTTTTAAAATGTTTGTAATATTGCACTAGTGACACCATCTAGACCTGGAAATTCTGCTATGAAAAGATTTTTAATTACATATTTAATTTCTTTATAGATATAGAAGTATACAGATTTTCTAGTTCTTATGTCTTATGAGGTATTTTATTGAAAAACTTGTCCATTTCATCTGAATTTTCAAATGTATTACCATAAAATTGTTCATAATAACACCTGAAGATTTTTTTAAATGTCTGTAGGATATGTAGTGATAACTCCTTTTTTCTTCCCTGACACTGGTAATACCATACACCATTGGAAGGAGGGAAGGGAAGATGGTCATGCATTATATGACACAAATAAATCCACTATCACTGGAATATTCTCCAGTAGAATTACGCACAGAAGGAGCGAGAGGTAGAGCATGTAAACAATCCAGCAATTCTCTCTCAACAGCTTTTATCACCAGAAACAACTGTGCACCTGCGGAAAAGGAGACACAAACTGAAGGAGAAGGGAACAGCCATTAGTAACGCTGTAGGGTGGCCAGCACGAATGTGGAGGAAGAAAAACCACCACTAGCTGGGTTTGTAACCTAGATACCCAGCCCTCCACCCACAAGATGTCCATAGGCAGAATTCAGGAGGCCATGAACTTAAGTATCTTTTCTCATATGTCTGTATTTTCACGAACCTCTAACTGAAATTCAGGATTTCATTTGATTGTAAGTGCGAAGAGCAAATCACACTAGTAAGAGCATTTCTGGTGACTGTCACCAATAAGTGTCACAAATTCTGTCATACTACAGTGCAGCTGTTGCAAATACTGCAAAACATCATTACATGGGCATCACTACTTTGAAATTCTGAGACTTACCTGATGCAGCCCTGAATTTTGTCACTTAATGCACTAATCAAGAAAAAAAAATACTATTATAAATGTTGGGGTTTTTACACTATTTTGATCACTGTTTCAATATAATTTGCAACTCTACGTACTTTAAAATGCCTTTTAAAAATTGGCTTCCCCAGACTCCAAAGAAGTCCATGGCACAAAAAAAGGGTAAGGAACCCCTACAAAGAATCAAGGATCTCACCCAAGCCATGGAACTCGCAGGCAACGGTTAAGGAGCACTTCCCTTTGGCCAGGCCCTGGCCTGGAAGAAGACACACAGATGAGTAAGGCCCACCCTGGCTAGCCCCTGACATTACCTTCAGAGTTCCCACCAACATCTAGCCACCCACAAAAATGACTGCTCTCTCTAAAGACTTGGCCTTCACTCTAAGTTAGTCTATATAACTTACTTCCCAAGGAGGGGGCAAAGTAAACAGCAGATAAAGCATAGGCTTTGACCCAGAAAGAGGAGTGCAAGACCCGATCCCAGCACTTACTTTCTGTGGCTCTTGCATTTAAGTATTCCTTTCTTCTGCTGTGAAAAGGGCTAACACTAGGTGTCCTTCCCAGTTATTGCAAGGTTTAAAAAGAATGGATTTAAAGCACCTGACAAGCACACCGTCCCCATCACTATTAGCTGAATCTTTCAAGTCAGAACTGACTGTTCCCATCCAACACTTAATCACAGTTAGGGGCTGCCACTGAGAAAGGAGGGAGACAAATTATAGGAAAGGTGGAACATGAAGAATGAAAGGGAAAAAAAAATCATACTTATTCTTCAAATTCCAGTATAAAACCACCCCCTCCTCAGGAAAGCCTTCCCTCTCCTCTCCTTGTGTTCCCATAACACTTATCACATGGAAGTAAACGCCTAGCTGTGCGAATGAATGAAGGAGGAATACAAATCAGAAAAGGACAGAAACAGTGAGTCACACCCCCATATAATGTAAACCACCGAGGATACCAACTGGCTAGCCTGACTGCCCTGATCCAAGAGCCACGAAGCAATGAAGCAGCACATTTCTTATCACCAGTGCTATCCATCCTAGTACCTCTCCCGCCCACTTTGTAGGGATTGAGAGGAGGAGGGCCCTTCCACATCAAGACTGATGCCACCTAAAGGCCACAGGTAGAAGAAAAGAGGGAAACTGAGTCCGGAGAGTAGAAAGCAAAAGTCCCTAACTTTGGGGGTCACTGGAGCCGCAGCAGTCAGGCAGGCGCACTTCTAAGATCGCCAAGGGGACCGGCGTCCACACTTCCAGCAACAGTGCCAGAAACTGGGGACGAAGCCAAGGAGTGGGGACGCTGGCAGGGGCGTGAGCGGACTCGGCCGGCCGGGGGGGAACGCAGCCTTGACCCGGGCGCACGCCCCCCTCACTGCGCCCCCCCGCCTTTGTCTCGGCTCCTCTGCCCCGCCCTCGGGCGCGCACGCAGGAACGGGAATTGGAAACAGAAAGCGTATCGGGCGTTTCTTTTTCTCAACCGAGTCAGTCGAAGCAGAAAGTCAACACCTAACTTCCCGAGGACCCGCTACGATCACCAGCTACCAACCTCCGGGCTGTCCCGGGTGGCGGCAGCGTTGGTGACGCTCACGCGCGCCCCGAGTTCCCAACAACCCTCTCCGCACCTCCGAGCCGGCGGCGGCGGCGGCGACGGGCTTCCCGGGAAGCCGCCCTCTTCCCCGGGAGCGGCGGTTAGAGAACCAGCCCCGCGCGCGTCCTCGCCGCCGCCGTGCCCGCGCGCGCCGCTCCAGGCCGCCGGGCTCGCAAGCAGGCGGCGCCCCGGGAGCGGTGGCGAGCAGGCCGCGCGGCTGGAGGGGTCCCGCAGGAGGACTGCCCGCCACTCCGCACCCGGAGCGCCTGGCGCCGGCCCGCGGAGCCCCAGCCCCCGCTCACGCGTGGGCCCCGGTGCCTGCGCCCAGCAGCGCACGGACCTCTCCACCCCCGTTTGTTAATTGCAGGCCTGGGGCTGCAGGTTTGGGAGCGGAAGTCACCTGAAGTCCAGCCCCAGTGGTCCCCACGTACGTTTTGTACGCGAAAGGAGGTAGCTCGGTGGGGTGGAAAGAGGGCGGGCCTTGCCGCTCCGGCGGCTTCTGGAGCTTGCTGTGTGAATTTAGCCCCTGTGAGCCTCCTTGTCCTTCTCTGTAAAGCGGAAATAAGCTTCCCGGCTTTCCTGGAGAATTAGAGTGAAGACCAAATGGGATGAACTTCATGAACTAAAGCAGCTTACAAAGATGATCAGCACTGCAAAATGTGTATCAGTGATTTTGAATAGGTCGTAAAAGAGTGGAAGATCTGAAGCTGCCTTGGACCGTGACTTTATGCCAGGTGTTACTCAGAGGCCTCCAACGCCAAGGCTGCCAGAGTTCCACAGACTTACCTGGGCAGGAGAATCACCTGGGCTCTTGTTAAAACCGTTGGCACCTGGATCCCTCTTCAAACCAAAGGAATCAGACTCCCCAGGGGAGGGGTGTTTCAGGTGGTTCTGTGGTCAGGTGAACGTGGACAACTCTGCGTTAGGCAGCAGGAAAATACAGAGGCTGTGCTCAAAGTTTATTCTAGCAGTCATTGAAATAGTCCAGGAGATTATTTTTCTGATCGCAAAATTCTCTGGGAAACCAGAATATAAACTCTCTGAGGACAGGAACTATCTCCTCGTTCAGCTCCCACCATCCGCAGCCCCAACACAGTACAGGATGGTGTTAAGTAAGCAGGTGTAAATAAACTAGTCCCAAGTAGGAGTGCCAGATGTAGCAAATAAAAATACAGGATGCCCAGCTAAAATTGAATCTAGTCTCAGATGTACAATGAATACTATTTTTTTAGTATCCGTGTGGCCCATGCAATATTTGGGACATACTGATGCTTTTTTAAAAAAGCATTTGTTGTTTATCTGAAATTCAGATTTAATTGGGCATCCTGTATTTGATCTGGCAACCCTCACCTGAAGGGTTTGGCAGAGGGAGGGACAGAGTAAGAACTCTCACTACTCAGGTAGTGTCAGACTCAGGGACAGGAATGAGATAACTCCTGTGTTATTTCTAAATGACACTATTGGACAATAATGTAGGTTCACTGCCATTTACATTTAACCACTTTCTGCACACACAACATATTCACTGGAAAACACAAATGAAAATAAGGGCAGATTCCATCATAGGTAAATTAGAAACATCAATTAAATAAAAATAGTCAAAATTGAAATGTAAGCAATAGACTGGGGAAAGTACTTGCAGGAACTATGATACAAAGTGTTACTGTTTATTATATATAAATTAAATACAATTAATAAGAAAACATTAGAATCCAATTGTAGATGAGCAAGACACATGAATAAACAATCCACTAAAAAAAACTAGGATATACAATAAGGACACAAACATACTGAAAGAAGCTCAAAGAAGTGCAAAGTAAAATAACACAATTTTTCACAAAAATAGTTGACAAAAATTAATAAATGACATTAAAGGCTGGCGAGGGTGCTGTGTGACAGCACTTATACACTTTTTAGGTAGGTAAGCGATTTGGCAATATCAAAACCCTTACAATTATGAAAACCCTTAATGTTTAAACCTTTTGATGTTGAATTTTGTTTATGGGAATAAATCCAAAGGAGAGGGCTCCCCTAGTGGCGCAGTGGTTGAGAGTCCACCTGCCGATGCAGGAGACACGGGTTCGTGCCCCGGTCAGGGAAGATCCCACATGCCGCGGAGCGGCTGGGCCCGTGAGCCATGGCCGCTGAGCCTGCGCGTCTGGAGCCTGTGCTCTGCAACGGGAGAGGCCACAACAGTGACAGCCCCACGTACCGCAAAAAAAAAAAAATTTAGTTATGATCATATTACATATGAATAGTAACCATTATTTTAAGAGGTTGCAAGTATAATAGATGACAGAGTATATAAGTTTTAGTTTAATTTCCACTTTTTTATTTTTTGAAAATTAGGGAATTTTCAGGATATCCCCCCCCCCAGTTATAGTATATTTTGGTGCATTATACTATATTTACCTTATTATGGTATAAATTAAAACAATATAAATTAAAATTGAAATCTTTGTTTGTAAAGAGCATTTTCTACATTATGGATTATCTCCTTTGGATTTTTTTTTTTTTTTTGCAGTATGCGGGCCTGCATCGGCAGGCGGACTCTCAACCACTGCGCCACCAGGGAAGCCCTAAATATTTTTTTAAACTTGTGCATGGAAAAATGATTGGAAAGGAAATAAGGTTAAATTTGGGTGGTGGGACTTTATTCTTAATTTTTCCACATTTTTATTAAGCACAAATTAATTTTATAACAGAAAAATCTTAAGGTGATACCCCCTAAAAAACAAAGGACTTTTCTTATAATGTCAGTTTTACAAACTCTAGAATCTCACCTTTGCACAATCATGTATTAAATGCTGAAACTATCTAAACAGTAAAAGCTCCTTAAAACATTTTCCCTAAATATAAACACCTTAGCCAACTCTGCATGCTGTCTGTTAACCTAGGGTCTATCTTAGCAAATTGTTCTATGTTGAATCTATCAACTTAGTCATTCACATAACCATACCGTAATTAAAGTACCTTAAATATTATTTTTAATTCAGCAAATTATATACAGCCTTGGGTTTTACATTCTAAAAGGGGACAAGCTTAATAGCATCGAGTTTTTTTAAATTTTGTAGTAAAATACACATAACACAACATTTACCATCATAACCATTGTTAGGTGTACAGTTCAGCAGTGTTAAGTATATTCACATTGTTGTGCCACTCCAGACTCTTTACATCTTGCAGCACTACAACTCTGTACCCATTAAAAAGTAACTCCTCACTATGCTAGTCCCTGGCAACCACCATTCTACTTTCTGTCTCTATGAATTTGACTACTCTAGGCCACTTATATAAGTGGAATCATACAGCATTTGTCCTTTTGTGAGTGGCTTATTTCACTTAGCATAATGACCTCAAGGCTTAGCCTGTTGTAGCATGTGCCAGAATTTCCTTCCTTTTATAAAGCTGAATAGTATTCCTTTGTGTGTATAGACAATCTTTATCCATTCACCTGTCAGTAGACACTTGAGTAGCTTCTACCTTTTGGCTATGCTGAATAATGCTGCTGTGAACATGGGTATATAAATACCTCTTCCAGACTCCGCTTCCAATACTTCTAGGTACATACCCAGAAATGGAATTGTTGAATCATATAGTAATTCTACTTTTTAATTTTTGGAGGAACAGCCGTACTGTTTTCCATAGCCTGTTTTCCATAGCTGCACCATTTTACATTCCAAGCAACATGTACAAGGGTTCCAATTTCTCTACATCCTCACTTTATTTTGAAATTCATTTGTTTTTTGTTGTTGTTTTATGGTGTGTTTATTTGTTTGTTTTGATAACAGCCATCCTAATAGGTATGAGGTGATAAATCATTGTAATTTTGATTTCTATTTCTGTAATGATTAGTGATGCTGACCATTTTTCATGTGCCTATTGACCATTTACAAGTCTTCTTTAGAGAAATGTTTATTCAAGTCCTTGGCCCATTTTTTAATCAGGTTGTCTTTTTGATGTTGAGTTGCTGTAGGAGCTCTTTATATATTCTGGATATTAACCACTTATCAGACATATGATTTCCAAGTATTTTCTCCCCTTCTGTGGGTTGCCCTTTCACTGTTGATTGTGTCCTTTGATGCACAAAAATTTTTAATTTTGATGAAGTCCAGCATATCTATTTTTTTCCCTGCAAGCACTTTGGGTGTCATAGCCGGGAAATCATTGCCAAATCCAGTGTTATGAAACTTTTCTTCTAATATTCCCCTGTTTTTTTTCATAGTTTTATAGTTTTAGTTCTTTATAGTAGATATTTGATCCATTTTGAGTTAATTCCTGTATATTGGGTAAAGCAAGGGTCCAAATTCATTCTTTTGCATGTGGATATCCAGTTTTCCCAACACCATTTGTTGAAAAGCATGGACATCTCACAAAGGCCAGGGTTTAGAGTGGAAGGAGTGGATGGTTGGATATTCAGCCCCTTTTGGAAGTGAGAGGGAAGATAACTGGAGTAAATGTCAGAATCTAGACACCAGGAGAGAAGTTGTGGGTGTTGAAGAGGAAAGGATTTTCCCTTCTCTCTTCAGTGCTTTACACATAGGCGGAAGTATCTGGCCTTCAGTGATCTGTGCCTGTCTTAGAGCAGAAGTATCAGGGTTCTGGAGCTCCCTGACTTGGAGCTGAAGTGGCCAGTCCAGGGCCCAGACATAGCCAGAGCTGCCTTGCCTTGGAAGGCCTCTGTTCTGACCATTCAAGTAAAGCCAGAGAAATTCCTCCCTGGAGTTGAGAAGCGAACCATGCCTAGAGTAAACTGACCAAAATTGATGATAATTGAGGTTTAAAAGAGGAAACTAATTTGTGCCTTGGCATTATGTTTCTTTAAAAGCAAAAATATCAAAATGAGTATGTAAATGTGGGCAATTAATGGTCAGTCATTCTTTATACCATTATTTTGATCCTAAAGTCATTAATCAGGTACCTTCACTGGGCATGTTTTCTCTCCGGCCCTCTCAGTTAGTGGGGCCTAAGTAGTCTAGTGGGGCCTCCTGTCTCGACAGGCAGCCCTGAGCACCTGGGAGCCACTCTCCAGATGGCAGGACTGGTGCTTAGGAAGGATTAACCAGCCAACTCTTCTTTGTGAATTCAACTATGACTCATAGAAATTATACTGATTCAACAGAGGCACAAATGATTGTTGAGACAATTGATAAAGGCTTAAAGATAAAGGAGTGAATTTCTAATTATGAAATTTCAGGCACAGGCAATAATGGGGAGCTATTCAGAAGGATTCAAGGGTCTTCCCAACCCTCACCACCTGGCATAGGCTCTCATCTGCTCCACCTACGAGGATGTTCGCTCTACTTTATGGTGATTTGCAATAGTCAACATTGACCTAGCATTTGTCCAGCAACTACTTTACACACAGCACAAATTGAATGCTGGGGGAGATTTTTTTAAGTGAAAAAAAGACTTGTCCCACAGGAAGTTGCAGTCTAGCTGGGGATTCATCAAATATACACAAAACAGCTAAAAAATAATAAGTATATTTAAAATAATATAATTCAAACTGCCCATAAATGCTGAAGAATGGATTCATATCAGTAGCGTAAACTCTACAGAGGACAATTCAATGCCACCTCCTCCAAGAAGCCTTCCCTGACCACCTTGGCAAAATTAGTCTCTGCCCAGTCATTCTCTGTTCTATTACACTATTCTTTTATATTTTACTATAGCACTGCCACTCTCTGAACTTCTCTTGGTTTTTTAACATGTGTTTATTATCTATGCCAGTATTATTCCGGCTATTTGCAAGACATAATACTTTAGTAGATTGTAAAATAAAGCTAACGGGTCATAACCAGACTTAATTTTTTTTAAACAAAGTACAATAGAATAGAGTAGAATAGAATAGAATGAGAACACATCACTGGATTTTTATTAAGAACTGTGAACTTGGAAATACTATATCTGTTTGCTAGGAACAGAATTAAGAGAAATAATGGAAGGCTATGATGAATTTCAGTTGACTAATACAAGTTATTCCGCCTTCTTCTAATTAACATCTCATTTGATTTTTTGGTTTATGATGTGAATATGACCATCACCATTACAAAACAATTAACCAGAATTTATATTTTATATTAAAATTTTTCAGACTTCATTGCAAAGCATTTTTCTGAAAGAACGTTATCAAGCATGATATGTTTCAGGTTTGCGTCAAATGTACATTTAATTAAATTAGCATGAACTTCCCTTTAATGGGATTTCTCCTTACCATTACAAGAGCAAAGAATGATGAAGGGAAAATTGGAGGAACGCCCCAGTTCAAACTCTAGGTATCTAGAACTGTAGACAATGTTGAGAAAAATATTGGCTCTAATAGTAAGCTTCAACTTCATTGGAGGAGCATTCTAAAAAGAAAAAAAGAATGGAAGATCTTATGAGGCAGATTATTTACAGTATTTTTTTCAGTGAGTAAAATCCAACAAAAGCGACAAATCCCAATATATTATTTGTAATGACACCTTCAAAACTAAGTAGGACACTTAGAAACACAGCATACTGGACTTGTCAACAAGCCACTCAAACACTTTTAAATGAAAACAAAAGACAAAAAATTATTGGCACAATTTCTTAGTTGTTCTACAGACTGTTAATGAGATTTTGTTGCATATGGTTTGGCAAAGAGAAAATGGCTCATACAGATGTTAAAACATTACTCTTCTAACATAAATAGAAATGATGCGTATGATTTTTAATGCTAAATCAGCTGATAAATTAAAATTTACAACTCTTTGGGATAATACTATTTCTAGTTGAATCTGCACTATTGCAGAAACTTCCAAAGCCATGCTCCTCATGTAGTTAAAATCCAGTATCGAGTTTGAGATCCATCTCCAAAAGAGCATGGATTCTCTAAGTTATTCAACTCTTCTAGTTTATGCAAGATGACAAGGAATGTATGTGTGTGTGTGCGTGTGCGTGTGCGTGTGTTTAAATTTAACCTGGCATTCACTGGGTCAGATGTATTTACAAAACTGGAAAAAAATTCCTTGTCGGTCAATATCTATCGAACTGGAAAAATAATAAAGGAAGTGTGAGTGGTGGAGCCAGCAGATGTGGCTAGAAAACATAACAACAATTATTTAAATATTGTTAAAAGCTACTAATAACACTTGTGCTTAGAATCAATAGGAATTCTACTTGACATCTCTAGAAATGATTCTGCTGTATCTCATGGAAGTGTTAAAAAAATGGTGAAGGTGTTAAATTTATTAAAGAGAGCTCATGGAACAGCCAAAATATTGATGTGTTTTGTTCAGACTGGAGCTAGCCAGACCCTCACGCTGAAGCACACTGAATGAAGTTCACTGACTGTCCTAAGGGAACCCAAGGAAAATGTGACTCATTATTAAGCATGGTGAATAAACTCAGAAATGAGTCATATTTTTCTAGATGAAAAGCAATCTCATTTGGCAAGCAATCTCACTTTTGAAGATGATGTTTGGGATTTAGAATTAGTACATTTAACTGATGATATTGATTTTTTTTTTTTTTTTTTTTTTGCGGTACGCGGGCCTCTCACTGTTGTGGCCTCTCCCGTTGCGGAGCACAGGCTCCAGGCTCCAGACGCGCAGGCTCAGTGGCCATGGCTCACGGGCCCAGCCGCTCCGCGGCACGTGGGATCTTCCCGGACAGGGGCACGAACCTGTATCCCCTGCATCGGCAG